>NC_057799.1:421491881-421791881 GCF_018294505.1 Triticum aestivum | reverse complement strand
GCTTGTATGACTTATTTATGTTGTAGAGTTGTGTTGTGATATCTTCCCGTGAGTCCCTGATCTTGATCGTACACATTTGCGTGCATGATTAGTGTACGGTCAAATCGGGGGCGTCACATGAGGGGTGGAAGTTTTGTGGCCGATGACTCGCCAGAAGATGAGTGAGAAGTGCCCTGATAATTTGAATCAGACGGGTTAAGAGGCTGGAGGAAACAACCTGCTTTGGGGCATGAAGTGTCAAGGGGATAAGAAGACCTTTGATCGGCGTTTCTGAACCGGGTTGTTCGGTAAACCGGCAGAGGTAACTACCTGGCCGCTGTGCCGGGTTGTGCGGCGAGCCTCGTGCTGCTGTGTCTTCAAAAGAAAGTTTGGGTCCAAGTAAGCAAGGGGGTGAGAAAATTTTACTTTTCGGTTTGCTCGACGGATTTTTTATCTTGGCAGAGGATCTGAATCGGAGGAAAGAATGGTTACCTCTACATCATCAGCGTGACTGCCTTCAGCGTCGTCCTGATAATAATCATTGTCAATGAGGTGTACGAAAAATGAACCAAGAGAGTCAAGTTCTACCTCTGATTCCGGGTTACCCACATCATCATCAGCTGGTAGCTCGGAGGGTGCAGTGGTCCTTTTCTTGCCAGGTTTCTTAACAACCTTGGTCTTTGGGCGAAGTGGCTTGGCCAGTTTGTCTTGCGGTTTTGCCGGTTTTTCTTGTGGTTTCTTGTTCCAGAACGGATCATTACCCTGTCAGAAGATAATCACAATTTCAGAAAATATTTGGACAGAAGCAACTTCAGACAAAAAGATTATATGATTCTTACAGCTGGCGGTTAGTGGAAGGTGCAGAAAGGGAGCAGTCCGGTTTGGGCACAGTCAGCCTCCGGTTTGTTCAGCATCTTCTTTACAGCCTCAGTAACTTCCGCATCTGTAAGCTGAATGTCAAATGTGTCGTTGAGCATCCTTCAAACTCCCCGTGTACTCACACATCAAACCGGAGAGCCGGCTTAAGGGCAGAATACTCCAGCTTATCCAACAACGAGCAAGATCAACTCCTGTCAAACCCTTCGCCATGAAGGCTCTAAGCTTTGATAGTTGAGAAGCATAGTTGGCCCTTTCTTTTGCAGTCAACCTCTGAGGAAAAGGATGTCTATTGCTAAGGCGTTCAGGGCGGTAACCCGGCAGGGGGTTTTCATCAGGTGGAGATGTATCCTTGCAATAAAACCAGGTCTGGTTCCACTCTTTGGGGTGACTGTGGAGCTTAGGATGAGGGAAGGTGACTTCCTTCCTTTTCTGAACCGCCATTCCGCCCAATTCAGTATTGGGTCCATCCGTGAATTCTGTGTGACGGTTTAAGTGAAATAAATCCCTAAACAGTTCGACTATAGGTTCTTCTTGTAGGTAAGCCTCACAGAAGACTTGGAAGTGGCAGATGTTGGTCACAGAATTTGGACCGATGTCTTGAGGGCGCAGTTGAAAACTGGCCAGTACATCCCGGAATTTTTTTGAACTGGGAGGGCTAAAACCTCGATTCAGGTGATCAGCAAACACAACTACCTCTCCATCCTTGGGTATAGGAGGATTTTCTGGGCCAGGGACCCTCCAGTGGATGACATATTTCTTGGCTAAAGCGCCCATTTTAACACAGTTGTTTAATTGCTCTTCGGTTACTCGAGAAGGAGCCCGATTGCATTCATAGACTTGCTTGGCCATGGTAATGAAGATCTGAAACATGATTATTGCTGGTTTAAGATTTACAGTGGACAACTATACAGCGGTATAAGGATGCAAGCATATTGTTAAACCGGATTTGGTTATTCATAAACCGGAGTCTGACAATGGAAACAATACAATGATGAATGCATTGGCGGTTCAACAGGGGACTAATGGTATCTATTGGGTCATCATTTTTTCAGTGAAGTTAAACCGCCTAATCTGGTATTAAAGGTATAAGTATAAAGATGTATAAGTGAAGGAAAAAAAACAAGTTTCATAGTTTGGCATGGGAATTTCAGATCTGCCGTGCGTTGGATAATCAAAATATATTCTAGTCTAATATCAAGCGCTCAAAAAGTTTAGTAAGTTCAGATGAGTTGGATATCAAGCAGATGCCTTAACAAGAAGAAAGGAGTTTAAACTACAAAAGGCGCTAAAAACAGTCAGATCTAACCGGCCATTGGTATTACCGAAGGAAGAACAACTTCAAGCTATGAAGAACACCGAACCCTAATGGCGGATCTAGGGCGAGGAGAAGAGGAACTTACTGGCGCAGGAGGAAGCAGCGGAGGATCACCGCGTTTCTCTGATACGATCAGGTTGATGCAACGGCCTTTGTCGAAGCAGAGGCGAAGGACGACGGCGGTGGCAGAGCTCGAGGGTCGGTCGGCGCGAGGAAGACGACGACGCGAAGAGGCACGAGGGGGAAAAGTTAAAGTGACCCCTCGGCCCTATTTATAAGATGAATGGATAAAAGGCAGGCACGAGAATCGAGGAGCCCAAAAAATGGGGTGTGTGACAGCTCTGTTGCCTCGATCCTCGGAGGCCCATTAATGAAGATGGGTTATACACAGTTTTAAATAACAGATGATGTCATGGCGGTTTACCATGGTCCTGGAAGGTGACGTCATGGTGGTTTACAAGATTATGTGAAGATGTTGAAGAAGAAATTTTCTAAAGTATTGAGGATTGACATGAACCAGTTCAAATCAATCTGGGGCCTAATGTTGGGGATATTACCATTGGGCGTAAACCGGCCAGGAGAGGCTGGGTTAACCCCATCAGTAGTTCATTATATCTGAAGCCCATGAAGACAGACGGTGACGCTTTATGAAGGCCCAGGGCCCAAAACCGGTTTAAGGCCTGTAGACACAAACCGGTATTGATATGTAAACTTGTGTTGTAAGATAGAAAGAGCGGAGACCGAGCTGGACACGTTTATGAGCCGGCCTCGGGATTCTGTAAACCGACGGGCGTCAACCCATGTATATAAGGGGACGACCCGGTGGCGGTTCAAAAACAACAGACAACAACTCGAGACTCAGGCAAAGCGTATTCGCTCCCTGGTCATCGAAACCCAAGCAATCCCACAACAACTGGATCGTAGGCTTTTACCTTCATCGTAAGGGGCCAAACCAGTATAAACTCTCTTGCGTCCCTTGTCCGCTTAACCCCTTTAAGTTAACCCGTAGCGATGGCATCACGACTAAGTCCTTTCTCTAGGACATCTGTCGTGACAAAACCACGACAAGAGCCAAAATTTGATGTTCTTCAGCAGCAGATGCCACCACCAAAGGAAACCTCACATGAGGCATCTACACAAGCTAGTGTAGTGAGGTGTGTGCCAGCAACTTGTTTCAGTTTTATATTGAACTTGTTTCAGTTTTCATTAGTTCATATCTTTAAAATTGTGTTATGTTTGAACTTGTTTTAGTCCTAGAAAGAATTATAAAAGAGGAGCAGAGAGGGGAGCTTCTCCAAGGTGTTGCAAGCAGAAGAAAAATGGACCAACAACTACATTTTGCTCAGTTACTAGAAGCAGTGTTGACAGCAAGGGTGTCTCTCCAGCCAAAAAAGCAGCAACAGCAGTTGAAGCTCCACCCACTGCCCCCAATGCAGCAAAGAACACTAGAAGCAAGGGAAAGCTGGCTCCAAACCCAGCCAAGAACACCAGGAGCAAGAAACTTCAGTTTTAGTCCTGTTACTTTAGTTTTATGTTTGAAACTGTTATGCACTTGATGTTGTTACAGTGTGCACTGTGATACCAATACTTTTATGTTCTTAGTGCTTTATGCACTTGATGTTGTTGTCTATGCACTGTGATGATCAACTTCTTAATGCTTTATGCACTAGTTATGCCTAGTGTTTGGTACATGTGTGATGATCAACCTCTTATTCTTAATGCTTTGTGCTCACTGTGGTCTTTAATAAGTTGGTATTTTTGTTGATCTACTTTGGCATAGACAAAATAGCATGTTCATCTTGACTACAACAGTGCATCATTGTCTTCAGATACATCATACTAGGTTGTACCATTCGGTCAACAAGCACAAACTGATACAACTACAACACGGACAACATTACAACACAAATTCCTACAAACAACAATGCTAAAAGAAGCATCATCTCATCTCTTCCTCTTAGCTTCTTCTTCAAAACATGATTCTTTCTTGACAGCTCCATGTTTTCCTTCTTCAACTTGTGAATTTTGATCTAGCTCTGTTCTACCTCTGTGTGCAGGTCTTCAAAAGCCACGGCAACACGCAATGGAGGAGGAGGATCAACCCACACCACCCACTCACACTCCTATGGTAACTGATTGCACATCACATTAACCAAAAATTAGATTTTTCATAAACAAGAACTAAAACATGCTCAAAATCACAATCTCTTACGTCTAAAGGACACCCTAAAAACCGGCGGCCAGTGCTTGCCCCTCCCTAGGAAACACGGCGGGCTGGAACAAGGCCGTGACCAGGGCAACGATGCTTTGAACGATACTCCAATCCACAATAGGTGTCATCAGGAAGATAGAACTCGGAGGCGAGCTGCACAATCCCGACCCCATCAACCTAAACCAAATCGAAGGGAAGGAAGGTCAAAATTTCTCCCAAATCTCACAAACCCTAGAAACCCTAGAACTAATTGGGGGTGGAGGAGCCGCACAAGCTCATGTTCACTTACCTCACCGGCCGCCTACGAGTAGTTGGACGAGCCTGAGCTCGCCGTGTTGCGCCGCTCCATCTTCTTCCTCGTCAGGCCTCGTGTCGCCGACTCTGCTCGTCTATTTTCTTCAGCACGAGCTCACTAAGGATGAAAGGGTAGTAAGTGTAGCACCGATAGGGGCAAAAATGTCCAAAATCTAGCGCCGCTTACGGTCAATCGGCGCTGACTGGACGGAGCCGTGCCGGAAGGGCAAAAGCACAAGACAAGCAAACTGAGTTGGGCAAGACCGCGTGTTTTCCAAAAGTAGGGGCAATCCTGACGAGTGGTACCCAACTAAGGGTATAAAACCAATTATCCCTTTCATATATTACCATTGCTTATAACAAGCTCTCAAACAAATTTAAGTGAAGAAGAAGAGCATAATTATTTCTTCAAAATTTTTATCTCTCAAAATAATATAAGTGAAGCATGAGAGGATATTTCTTCAAAATTCTACTAACTCTCAAAATAATCTAAGTGAAGCATGAGAGAATTTCTTCAAAAATTAAACAAGCACCGTGCTCAAAAGAATATAAGTGAAGCACTAGAGCAATTCCATAGCTCAAAAAATTTAAGTGAAGCACATAGAGCAATTCTAATAAATCATGGCATCATTATGGCTTTCTCAAATAGGTGTGTCGAACAAGGATGAATGTGAAAAACTAAGAAGCAAAACAAGCAAAGACTCATATAATACAAGACGCTCCAAGCAAAACTCATGATATGTGACGAATAAAAATATAGCTCCAAGTAAAATTACCGATGGTCGCTAGAAGAAAGAGGGGATGCCTTCCGGGGCATACCCAAGCTTAGTTGCTTGGTTCTCCTTGAATATTACCTTGGGGTGCCATAGGAATCCCCAATTTTAGGCCCTTTTCACTCCTTATTCCTTCATCCATCGTGATCTCACCCAAAACTTGAAAACTTCAATCACACAAAACTTAACAAAAACATTCATGAGATCCGTTAGTATAATAAAGAAACTCACCACTTTAAGTACTATTGCGAACCCAATCATATTTTATTATTGCATTATATCTACTGTATTCTAACTTTACCATGGCTTATACCCCCTATTCAATCCATAGATTCATCAAAATAAGCACACAATGCAACAAAAACGGAATCTATCAAAAACAGAATAGTCTGTAGTAATCTGGACTTTGACCATACTTCTGTAACTCCAAACTTTTTGAACAATTAGCACAACATAGGAAATTTGTATATCAAATGTGTGTAAATTTTTTTTATCACGCTTCTATGACTTTAACAATTCTGCTACTGGGCGCAAAAGTTTATGTTTCCAACAAGATCAAATCAACTATCACCCAACATGGTCCTAAAGGCTTTACTTGGCACAAACACTAATTAAAATATAAAAACACAATCATAACATTAGTATAATTGTGTCAGCACAGAAAAACAGAAAGAAAAAGAGAATTTTTTTATTCATTGGGTTGCCTCCCAACAAGCGCTATCGTTTTATGCCCCTAGGTAGGCATAATGCATAGATTCAAGTATTGTCATCTTTCTTCTTATTTTCCATAGATGTGTTTTTGACAGGAGGTTTTTTAATATAACTTTAAACACGTTATCCATAGAAATTTTAGCATTATCAAGTTGCCCATTTGCAAATCTCCTTTGATTTACGGCTACGATCCAAGAATTATGTTGATTAACATCATTGAAAATTGTTGGATCATATCCAAAATGGGAACTTCCTTTTTAAGGTTCTCATCAAAGATACGATCATTGCAAAGAAAATGTCTTAAAACATAATCACTATTGTAAAGAATCTCATCTATCACCAGGTTTTCACGGTTCATACCATAAAAACCAAAGATCTCTCTAGCTCCCCGCACTATAGGATCAAATTCATTCATAAAGACAAGGGTGACTATCTTTTTAGCTCTAGGATCTTTTATAACAGGTAGCTCATAAAACAATCTTTGCAAGGTAGAATGAGTACGAATAAATCTATTCTCAAGTTTAAGAATTAGTGCTGAAATAGCTTATGCATAAGTTTTAGTTCTTTTAAGTATAGGGGTATCATCACAAGTCAAAGTTCCAACACAATTAAGGAATTCTCGGACGGCACCTTTTCCTATAAAATTCCCTTGTCCCAAAACAAAAGCTTTGGCATCCAGATTACCAGAACGTCCAATTTTAGGAGTTCTGCCATCATCTGTTTTAGCCATACCAAAATCACTCATGATGATGGGTTCAAAGCAAGCAAAGAAGCAAACAAGAAAAGGCAAATGAAAAATTATTTTTGTATTTTTTGCAAAAACATTTTAGAAGTGGGGGAGATGAAAACGAGAGGCAAATGGAAAATAAAGTAATTGCAAGGAGATGAGAGTTTGTGCGTAGGAACCTCATAGATGTTGATGATGTCTCCCCAGCAACGGCGCTAGAAATTCTTCCTGATTGCTAGTATCTGTGTTGGTAATTCCCTGAAGAGGAGAGGATGATGCAGCACAGCAACGACAAGTATTTCCCTCAGTAATGAAATCAAGGCTATCCATCCAGTAGGAGAACCAAGCAACACTATGTAAACAACATCTGCACACACACAACAAATACTTGGAACCCAACGCGTAAGAGGGGTTGTCAATCCCTCCTCGGTATTGAGATAGATTAAATTGTATGAGATTTGATAAATAGATCTAGCAAAAACACAAAAAAATAAGTAAATAAAAAGTGCAGCAAGGTATTTTTGGATTAATAGATCTGAAAATAATATGATTGGAAATATACCCCGGGGCCATAGATTTCACTAGAGGCTTCTCTCAAGAAAATAGCATACGGTGGGTAAACAAATTACTTTTAGGCAATTGATAGAAGAGCAAATAATTATGACGATATCCAAGGCAATGATCATGTATATAGGCATCACGCCCAAGATCAGTAAACCGACTCCTGCATGCATCTACTACTATTACTCCACACACCAACCGCTATCGAGCATGCATCTAGTGTATTAAGTTCATGAAAAAATGGAGTAATGCAATAAGAACGATGACATGATGTTGACAAGATCTATTCATGTAGGAATAGACCCATCTTTTTATCCTTAATGGCACCAATACACACGTGTCATGTCTCTTTTTGTCACTAAAATTGAGCACCGCAAGATCAAACCCATCACAAAGCACCTCTTCCCATGGAAAGAAAAATCAATCTAGTTGGCCAAACCAAACCAAAGTTTCGGAGAATAAATACGAGGCTATAACAATCATGTATAAGAGAGTTCAACAAAGACTCAAATAATATTCATGGATAGATTTGATCATACACTCACAATTCATTGGATCCCAACAAATACACCGCAACGGAAGTGTTACATCTAATAGATCTCCAAGAACATCGTGGAGAACATTGTATTGAAGATCAAAAAGTGATATGAAGCCATCTAGCTACTGCCTACAGACCTGTAGGTCTGTGGTAAACTACTCACACAACATCGGAGGGGCAAGGGTGATGATGAAGAACCCCTCCGTGATCATTGACCCCTCCGGCAGAGTGCCGAAGAAGGCCTCTAGATTGGATCTCGTGGTTCTGGAACCTGCGGCGGCTGGAATTGTGTTTTGTCGACTCCCCTAGGGTTTTGGGGATTTTAAAGTATTTATAGAGGTAGAGGTCGGTGGAGGGGTGCCTGTGGGCCCCACTACCCACCAGGGCGCGCCTGTGGACCCTGGCATGCCTTGGTGCCTAGTGGGCCCCATAGGCCCCCTTTGGTGCACTTCTTAGGCCTCCTGGGTGTCTTGTGGGCAGAAAAAAATCTCCAAAAAGTTTCACGGCATTTGGACTTTGTTTGGTATTGATATTCTACGAAGTAAAAAATAAGCAAAAAACAGCAACTGCCACTGGGCACTATGTCAATAGTCAGTCCCAAAAAATGATATAAAGTAGCTAGTAAATGAGTATAAAACATCCAAGAATGATACTTTAATAGCATGGAACAATAAAAAATTATAGATACGTTGGAGACGTATCAACAAGTAGTATTCCACTTAGTACAAATGAAGGCTAGCAAATAGATTGAGAAGCGACCAACCAAAAAACGAAAACGATCATAAACAAGCATTAAACATAACTAACACTGAATAATGCACCACAAGTAGGATGTAACTTCATTGCATAATAACTATTTACTTTCATGCTTTCATAGGGAATCACAAACCTTAACACGAATATTCTTACTAAAGCATAATTGCTCACCAACATGACTCACGTATTACTATCTCCATATCTCAAAACTATTACAAGGAGTCAAGTTTATAATATCCAATGATCGTCATGAAAGTTTTTATTATATCCCCCTTGAATCTTTCACTTTGGGACTATTCATATATTACCATTGCTACTTTCAAGCTCTCAAATAAATTTAAGTGAAGTACGAGAGAATAAATTTCTTCAAAATAATTTCCTTCTTCAACTCTCAAAATAATATAAGTGAAGCATGAGAGCATATTTATTCAAAAATTTACTAACTCTAAAAATAATCTAAGTGAATCATGAGACCATTTCCTCAAAAATTAAACCACCACCGTGCTCGGAAAGGTATAAGTGAAGTACTAGAGCAACTCCCTAGCTCAAAAATATAAGTGAAGCACATAGAGCCATTCTAACAAATCATATCATCATTATGGCTCTCTCAAATAGGTGTGTCCAGCAAGGATGATTGTGACAAACTAAAAAGCAAAACAAGCAAAGACTCTTATAATACAACACACTCCAAGCAAAACTCATGGTATGTGACGAATAAAAATATAGCTCCAAGTAAAATTACCGATGGTCGTTAGTAGAAAGAGGGGATGCCTTCCGGGGCATCCCCAAGCTTAGTTGCTTGGGAGTCCTTGAATATTTCCTTGGGGTGCCATGGGCATCCCCAAGCTTAGGCTCTTTCCACTCCTTATTCCTTCATCCATCGTGATCTCACCCTAAACATGAAAACTTCAATCACACAAAACTTACCAAAACCTTCGTGAGATCCGTTAGTATAATAAAGCAAATCACCACTTTAAGTACTATTGCAAACCCATTCATATTTTATTATTTCATTATACCTATTGTATTCTAACTTTACCATGGCTTATACCCCCCCGATACAATCCATAGATTCATCAAAATAACCGCACAATGCAACGAAAACAGAATCTGTCAAAAACAGAACAGTCTTTAGTAATCTGTACTTTAACCATACTTCTGTAACTCGAAAAATTCTGAAAACTTAGGACAACCTAGGAAATTTGTATATCAACCTTGTGTAAAAAAATTCAGAACTTTTCATTGCTCCAGTTAGTTTTAACATTTATGAAAAAGTTTTTGTTTTCCAACAGGATCAAATCAACTATCACCCAAGCCATCCTAAAGAACTTACTTGGCACATACACTAACTAAAACATAAAAAGCACAATCGTAACAGAAGCATAATTTTGTATTTATTGAAAAACAAAAAAGAAACAAAAATTTAAAGGATAGCTATTGGGTTGCCTCCCAACTAGCACTATTGTTTTACGCCCCTAGCTAGGCATAATGCATAGATTCAAGTATTGTCATCTTTAGTTTTTGCTCCATAGGTTGCCCTTATGATTGACTCATATGGTGGCTTAATTCTAGTTCTAGGGAAGTGTTCCATACCCTTTCTCGACGGAAACTGAAATTTAATATTCCCTTCTTTCATATCAATCACGGCACCTATAGTTCGTAAAAACGGTCTACCAAGTATTATGGGACAAGACACATTGGAATCAATATGAAGAACAATAAAATCTATGGGCACATAATTCCTATTTGCAAGAATAAGAACATCATTAATTCTTCCCAATGGGGTTTTAATAGTAGAATCCGCCAAGTGCAAATTAAGAGAACATACTTCCAACTTGGTAAAACCTAGCACATCACATAGAGATTTTGGAATTGTGGAAACACTAGCACCCAAATCACATAAAGCATTGCACTCATAATTTTTTATCTTGACTTTCATGGTGGGTTCCCATTCATTATATAATTTTCTAGGAATCGAAATCTCTATTTCTAGCTTTTCTTCTAAAGCTTTCATCATCGCTTCTACAATATGTTTAGTAAAAGCTTTATTTTGTTCAAATGAATTGGGTGAAGTTAGCATGTATTGCAACAAAGAAATACACTGAATCAAAGATCAATTATCATAATTAAAATTTTGTAATCCAGAAGAGTAGGCACAGCACTAGTTAAAGTTTTTAACTCTCCAAACCCACTTTTATCAAATTTTCAACAAGATTTTCACCCTCTGAATTATGAGGACGTCTTCTAGCTAAAGTTGACTCTTCTTCGGTCCTATTTTCATCAATTTTAACATTACTAAAAAAAGGAATCAATAGAAGAAACACCAATCATTTTAACATCTTCATCATTACTGTCCTCTAAACATTCTGGCTTAGTTGCCAGTTGATTTACTAGTGTAGCTTGTGCATCGGAGATTTTTCCTAGCAATTTTTTAGTATTAGCAAACTGAGATTGAAGATTAGAAACCCCTCCACTGACATGATCAAGTTATTTTGCGATAGCATCAAGTAAAATAGAGTGTTCCCTAAGTTCTTTAGTAAAAAAAATTGTAGTGCTCAAATTGCGTGGCCATATAAGCCTTAGTACTTTCTTGATTTCTACCAAGATATTGGGATAACAAATACCATAATAATCCTCTTGAAACTTTGTGACTACGCAAACAAGATCACAAGCAAACAAAAGATCGGACAGGAAAAAGGCAAATGAAAAATATATTTTTGTATTTTTGCAAAAAGTTTTTAGAAGTGGGGGAGATGAAAACGAGAGGCAAATGGCATATAAAGTAATTGCAAGGAGATGAGAGTTTATGCGTAGGTACTTGATAGATGTTGATGATGTCTCCCCGGCAACGGCGCCAAAAATTCTTCCTGATGCTTGTGATCCGCGTTGGTATTTCCCCGAAGAGAAGAGGATGATGCAGCACAACAGAGGCAAGTATTTCCCTCGGTTATGAAACCAAGGTTATCAATCCAGTAGGAGAACCAAGCAAAACTATTTAAATAGCACCTCACACAAACAACAAATACTCGCAACCCATCGCGTAAAGGGGTTGTCCATCCCTCAATAGTATTGAGATAGATTAAATTGTATAGGTTTTGGCAATTAGGTCTAACAAAAACACAAAATAAAATAAATAAAGAAAATTTGCAGCAAGGTATTTTTGGTTTAATATGATAGTAAATAGACCGGGGGGCCATAGTTTTCACAAGAGGCTTCTCTCAAGAAAATAGCATATAGTGGGTAAACAAATTACTGTTGGGCAATTGACAGAAAAGCAAATAATTATGATGATATCCAAGGCAATGATCATGTATATAGGCATCACATCCAAGATTAGCAGACCGACTCCTGCCTACATCTACTACTATTACTCCACACATCGACTACTATCCAGCATGCATCTAGTGTATTAAGTTCATGGAAAAACGAAGTAATGCAATAAGAACGATGACATGATGTAGACAAGATAAACTCACGTATGAATAAACCCCATCTTCTTACCCTTAATAACAACGATTCATGTGTGTCATGTCTCTTTCTGTCATTGAGATTGAGCACCGCAAGATCAAACCCATCATAAAGCACCTCTTCCCATGGAAAGAAAAATCAATCTAGTTGGTGATGACCCACAAGTATAAGGGATCTATCGTAGTCCTTTCGATAAGTAAGAGTGTCGAACCCAAAGAGGAGCAGAAGGAAATGACAAGCGGTTTTCAGTAAGGTATTCTCTGCAAGCACTGAAATTATCGGTAACAGATAGTTTTGTGATTAGGTAATTTGTAATGGGTAACAAGTAATAAAAGTAAATAAGGTGCAGCAAAGTGTCCCAATCCTTTTTGTAGCAAAGGACAAGCCTGGACAAACTCTTATATAAAGGAAAACGCTCCCGAGGACACATGGGAATTATCGTCAAGCTAGTTTTCATCACGCTCATATGATTCACGTTCGTTACTTTGATAATTTGATATGTGGGTGGACGAGTGCTTGGGTACTGCCCTTCCTTGGACAAGCATCCCACTTATGATTAACCCCTATAGCAAGCATCCATAACTACAAAATAAGTATTAAGGTAAACCCAACCATAGCATGAAACATATGGATCCAAATCAACCCCTTATGAAGCAACGCATAAACTAGGGTTTAAGCTTCTGTCACTCTAGGAACCCATCATCTACTTATTATTTCCCAATGCCTTCCCCTAGGCCCAAATAATGGTGAAATGTCATGTAGTCGACGTTCACATAACACACCTAGAGGAAAGACAAAATACATCTCATCAAAATATCGAACGAATACCAAATTCACATGACGACTTATAGCAAGACTTCTCCCATGTCCTGAGGAACAAACGTAACTACTCACAAATCATATTCATGTTCATAATCAGAGGGGTATTAATATGCATAAAGGATCTGAACATATGATCTTCCACCAAATAAACCAACTAGCATCAACTACAAGGAGTAATCAACACTACTAGCAACCCACAGGTACCAATCTAAGGTTTTGAGACAAAGATCGGATACAAGAGATGAACTAGGGTTTGAGATGAGATGGTGCTGGTGAAGATGTTGATGGAGATTGACCCCCTCCCACTGAGAGGATCGATGGTGATGACGATGGTGATGATTTCCCCCTCCCGGAGGGATGTTTTCTCGGCAGAACAGCTCCGCCGGAGCCCTAGATTAGTTTCGCCAAGTTCCGCCTCGAGACGGCGGCGCTTCGTCCCGAAAGCTTCCTTCTGATTTTTTCTAGGACGAAAGACTTCATATAGCAGAAGATGGGCACCGGAGGCCTGCTAGGGGGCCCATGAGACAGGGGGACGCGCCCAGGGGTGGTATGGCGCGCCCCCCACCCTCGTGGCCAGGGTGTGGGCCCCCTCTGGTTGATTTTTTCGCCAGTATTTTTTATTAATTCAAAAACGTGCCTCCGCGAAGTTTCAGGACTTTTGGAGTTGGGCAGAATAGGTCTCTAATATTTTCTCCTTTTCCAGCCTAGAATTCCAGCTGCCGGCATTCTCCCTCTTCATGTAAACCTTGTAAAATAAGAGAGAAAAGGCATAAGTATTGTGACATAATGTGTAATAAGAGCCCATAATGCAATAAATATCGATATAAAAGCATGATGCAAAATGGACGTATCAAGTACCCCAAGCTTAGACCTCGCTTGTCCTCAAGCGGAAGCCGATAACGAAAAATATGTCCACATGTTTAGAGATAGAGGTGTCGATAAAATAAAATATGGACATGAGGGCATCATGATCATTCTTATAACAGCAACATATATAAATATTGTCATATGATTTCTTATGCTAAAGTAACAATCTATTCACAATCCAAAGTATGAATCATAAACTTCACTGAAAACTAACAAACTATAATCTCGGTCATTGAAGCAATTGCAATTTACCATAACATCAGAAAGAGTCAATATAAGAGCTTTTCAGGAAGTCCACATACTCAACTATCATTTAGTCTTTCACGATTGCTGACACTCACGCAATACTTATGGGTATGGAGTTTTAATCGGACACAGAGAAAGATAGGGGCTTATAGTGTTGCCTCCCAACCTTTTACCTCAGGGGTAATGTCAACAATAATAGTTCATGATAACTTACATCCAATTGGATATATATATCAGGATCCTTCCAACACAATGTGCTTGCCAAAGGATAAAATGTAAAAAGGAAAGGTGAAGATCACCATGACTCTTGTATAAAGTATAAGACAAGAATAAAAGACAGGCCCTTCGCAGAAGGAAGTAGAAGTTGTCATGTGCTTTTATGATTGGATGCACAAAATCTTAATGCGAAAGAACGTCACTTTATATTACCACTTGTGATATGGACCATTATTATGCAGTCCATTGCTTTTATTTCTTCCACATCACAAGATCGTATAAAGCTTATTTTATCCACACTAATAAATCATACATATTTAGAGAGCAATTTTTATTGCATGCAACAATGACAACTTACTTGAAGGATCTTGCTCAATCCATAGGTAGGTATGGTGGACTCTCACGGCAAAAACTGGGTTTAAGGATATTCGGAAGCACAAGTAGTATCTCTACTTGGTGCAAGAGTTTGGCTATCATGAGGGGGAAAGGAAAGCTCAACATGTTGGATGATCCATGACAATATACTTTATTTCGGATATAAGAAAACATAACCCATTACGTTGTCTTCCTTGTCCAACATCAACTTTTTAGCTTGTCATATTTTAATGAGTGCTCACAATCATAAAAGATGTCCAAGATGGTATATTTATATGTGAGAACCTCTCTTTCTTTATTACTTCATATTAATTGCAACGATGACCGAAACTAACATCTTTATTACTTCCTATTAATTGCAACGATGACCGAAACTATGTTTGTCAACTCTCAACAACTTTTATTCATCATACTCTTTATATGTGATGTCGTTACTCTCCATAAGATCAATATGATCTCTTTAATTCTTTTTATTCTTTCTTTTTCTATTATTTTTATTCCCTCAAGATCATATCAAGATAATCAAGCCCTTGCCTCAAAACTAATCTTTATTATATATAGCTCACGGACTCGATTACATAGAAGGATCATAAAGCAAAATTCAAAACTAAATCATACTAAAACTTTATTATACTAGATCAAGATATTACCAAAAGGATTGAACTAAGAAAAACGGTAAAGATAGGAGTGTGATGGTGATACGATACCGGGGCACATCCCCCAAGCTTGGCAGTTGCCAAGGTGAGTGCCCATACCCATGCGACTATGTCTCTTTCTTCGGAGGTGGTGATGTGATATTCTTGGCGATGATGCCCCGCAGGATACGATTCTCCTCCTCAAGCTTATTGACTTGCTGCTTGAGGTCCATTATTTCCTTACGGAGCTTACCAGTGACGGCTAAAGCTCCTTTTACCCATGGATGTTGCATAGCTGTGGGAGAACAAGTGACACTCTTTTTCATATTTTCATAAGAAAGAAATCTAACATTGGAAGGGATGACCGAGTTTGGAATAGCTGAGCTCTGTAGTTCCCCCATCGTGAATCCGGCTCGGAAACAAGAAGTAACTTCTTGATCCTCCTCCATGGCATCTATCCTTTTCAAGTCAGCCTCCATCTCTTCCTTCGTGGATGGCCCAAAGTGGTCAGCGTCGCTGTTTGCTCCTGGTCCCGGTGTCGGATGAGACACCCGACTCTCCCTGACTGACTCTTGAGAAAACATCTTGCTCTAATCTGCGACAGAAACAGCTCGAAACAAAAATAGAGGATATTTGCGTGGTACGGTGGTCAAAAGCTTCGGGAGATTATATAATGAATTTTTACCGACCAAAAGAAGTATCGTGCAAGAAAACGGAGTCCGGAGAGCACACGACGTGCCCACGAGGCAGGCGGGCGCGCCCTTCTCCCTCGTGGACGCCTCGTGTCCTTCCCGGACTACCTCTTATTTTCCTATTTTCTTAAATATTCCAAAATGGAGAAAAATTGCTATTAGAATTGTTTTGGAGTCGGTTTACTTACCGTACCACATACCTATTCCTTTTCGGAGTCTGAAGCATTGAAAGTATCCCTTATGTATTCCTTCGGGGTTATCGTGTCAATAACATTAGTTTCAACATTTATGGGATTACCTGAGATATAATGTTTGATTCTTTGACCGTTCACCACCTTCGGATTTGTGCCTTCGAAGTTGTTGATTTTTATGGCACCGGGACGATAGACCTCCTCGATAATGTAAGGGCCTTCCCATTTAGAGAGAAGTTTTCCTGCAAAAAATCTTAAACGAGAGTTGTATAGCAAAACGTAATCACCTACATTAAACTCACGCTTTTGTATCCTTTTGTCATGCCATCTTTTAACTTTTTCTTTAAACAGTTTGGCATTCTCATAAGCTTGGGTTCTCCATTCATCAAGCGAGCTAATGTCAAATAGCCTCTTCTCGCCGGCAAGTTTGAAATCATAATTGAGCTCTTTAATGGCCCAATATGCCTTATGTTCTAGTTCGAGAGGTAAGTGACATGCTTTTCTATAAACCATTTTATAGGGAGACATACCCATAGGATTTTTATATGCAGTTCTATAGGCCCATAATGCATCATCAAGTTTCTTGGACCAATTCTTTCTAGATCTATTAACAGTCTTTTGCAAAATAAATTTAATCTCTCTATTACTCAATTCTACTTGACCACTAGATTGTGGGTGGTATGGAGATGCAATTCTATGATTAACGTCATACTTAGCAAGCATTTTATGAAAAGCACCATGAATAAAATGTGAACCACCATCAGTCATTAAGTATCTAGGGACTCCAAACCTCGGGAAAATAACTTCTTTAAGCATCTTAATAGAGGTGTTATGATCAGTGCTACTGGTTGGAATAGCTTCTACCCACTTAGTAACGTAATCAACAACAACTAAAATATGTGTACACCCATTAGAGGAAGGAAACGGTCCCATATAATCAAAGCCCCAAACATCAAATGGCTCAATAACAAGTGAATAGTTCATAGGCATTTCTTGACGTCTACTAATGTTACCAATTCTTTGACATTCATCATAAGACAAGACAAACTTACGGGCATCCTTGAAGAGAGTAGGCCAATAAAAACCGGATTGCAATACCTTATGTGCAGTTCTATCTCCAGCATTGTGTCCTCCATAAGCCTCGGAGTGACACTTGCGTAGGATTTGTTCCTGTTCATACTCAGGTACACAATGTCTAATAACACCATCTACTCCTTCTTTATATAGGTGTGGGTCATCCCAGAAGTAATGTCTTAAATCATAGAAAAACTTTTTCTTTTGCTGGTATGTGAAACTAGGTGGTATAAATTTAGCAACAATGTAATTAGCATAATCAGCATACCATGGAGCAGTGCGAGAAGCATTTATGATAGCTAATTGTTCATCAGGAAAGCTATCATCAATAGGTAGTGGGTCATCAAGAACATTCTCTAACCTAGATAAGTTGTCTGCAATGGGGTTCTCAGCTCCCTTTCTATCAATAATATGCAAATCAAATTCTTGTAGCAAGAGAACCCATCTAATAAGTCTAGGTTTAGCATCTTTCTTTTCCATAAGATATTTAATAGAAGCATGATCAGTGTGAACAGTTACTTTGGAATCAACAATATAAGGTCTGAACTTATCACAAGCAAATACGACAGCTAAAAATTCTTTTTCAGTAGTAGCATAATTTCTCTGGGCACTGTCTAGAGTTTTTACTAGCATATTGGATAACATTTAAATTCTTATCAACTCTTTGTCCTAGAACAGCGCCTACAGCATAATCACTAGCATCACACATAATTTCAAAGGGTAAATTCCAATCAGGTGGCTGAACAATAGGTGCAGAAATCAAGGCTTTCTTAAGTATTTCAAATGCTTCTACACAAT
The DNA here is from genome assembly GCF_018294505.1 of Triticum aestivum. NCBI lineage: Eukaryota > Viridiplantae > Streptophyta > Magnoliopsida > Poales > Poaceae > Triticum > Triticum aestivum. Next base: position 421,773,752 of record NC_057799.1, on the reverse strand, counting down.
CATCATCAAAGATAAAAGGAACATCTTTTTGTAAGAGATTAGTCAGAGGCCTAATTTTTTTGGGAAGTCCTTAATGAACCTCCTATAAAAACCGGCATGACCAAGGAAACTTCTTATACCTTTGATGTCCTTAGGACACAACATCTTTTCAATAGCATCAACTTTAGCTTTATCAACTTCAATACCTCTTTCAGAAATTTTATGCCCCAAGACAATACCTTCATTAACCATAAAGTGGCACTTCTCCCAATTCAAGACAAGATTAGTTTCTTCACATCTCTGCAAAACTCGATCAAGGTTGCTTAAGCAATCATCAAAAGAAGTTCCATACACGGAGAAATCATCCATGAAAACCTCAACAATCGTTTCACAAAAATCAGAGAATATTGCCATCATACATCTTTGAAAGGTAGTAGGTGCATTGCATAAGTCAAAAGGCATACGTCTATAAGCAAAGGTACCGAAAGGGCAAGTAAAAATGGTCTTTTCTTGATCCTCTTTGGACACATGTATTTGAGAGAAACCATAATAACAGTCTAGAAAGCAAAAATGTGTATGTTTGGATAATCTTTCTAGCATTTGATCAATAAAAGGTAAAGGGTAATGATCCTTTTTAGTAGCTTTATTTAATTTGCGGAAATCAATTACCATTCTATAACCTGTAACAATTCTTTGTGGGATCAATTCATCTTTATCATTAGGGACAACAGTAATACCTCCTTTCTTAGGGACACAATGGACAATATTTGAATCTTCTGAATTCTTTTATGTATGATTGGTTATCTTTGCAAGTTTGGTTTGGCCTACTAGATTGATCTTTCATGCAATGGGAGAAGTGCTTAGCTTTGGTTCAATCTTGCGGTGTCCTTTCCCAGTGACAGTAGGGGCAGCAAGGCACGTATTGTATTGTTGCCATCGAGGATAACAAGATGGGGTTTATATCATATTGCATGAGTTTATCCCTCTACATCATGTCATCTTGCTTAAAGCGTTACTCTGTTCTTATGAACTTAATACTCTAGATGCATGCTGGATAGCGGTCGATGTGTGGAGTAATAGTAGTAGATGCAGGCAGGAGTCGGTCTACTTGTCTCGGACGTGATGCATACATACATGATCATACCTAGATATTCTCATAACTATGCTCAATTCTGTCAATTGCTCAACAGTAATTTGTTCACCCACCGTAAAATACTTATGCTCTTGAGAGAAGCCACTAGTGAAACCTATGGCCCCCGGGTCTATTTTCCATCATATTAATCTCCTGACAACAAGCTATTTCTGGCGCCGTTTTTATTTTGTTTACTTTACTTTGCATCTTTATCACAAAAATACCAAAAATATTATCCTATCATATCTATCAGATCTCACTCTCGTAAGTGACCGTGTAGGGATTGACAACCCCTTATTGCGTTGGTTGCAAGGATTTATTTGTTTGTGTAGGTGCGAGGGACTTGCGTGTAGACTCCTACTGGATTGATACCTTGGTTCTCAAAAACTGAGGGAGATACTTACGCTACTTTGCTGCATCACCCTTTCCTCTTCAAGGGAAAACCAACGCAGTGCTCAAGAGGTAGCAAGAAGGATTTCTGGCGCCGTTGCCGGGGAGGTCTACGCAGAAGTCAACATACCAAGTACCCATCATAAACCCTTATCTCCCGCATTACATTATTTGCCATTTGCCTCTCGTTTTCCTCTCCCCCACTTCACCCTTGCCGTTTTATTCACCCTCTCTTTTCCGTTTGCCTCTTTTTGCCCGTCTCTTGTTTGCTCGTGTGTTGGATTGCTTGTTTGTCACGATGGCTCAAGATAATACCAAATTATGTGACTTTACCAATACCAACAATAATGATTTCCTTAGCACTCCGATTGCTCCTCTTACCGATACTGAATCTTGTGAAATCAATGCTGCTTTGTTGAATCTTGTTATGAAAGATCAATTCGCCGGCCTTCCTAGTGAAGATGCCGCTACTCATCTAAATAGCTATGAACCACATCCGACATAATTATCCATCACTGATCCAATGCCTACGAGCTTTTCACATATTGATCTTTGGTTAGTTACTTTCCCGTTGTAACTGTTACAATCACTACAAAACTGCTACTGTTACTTTTGCTACCATTACTGTTACTTCCATACTACTTTGCTACTAAATACTTTGCTGCAAATATTAAGTTATCCAGGTGTGGTTGAATTGACAACTCAACTGCTAATACTTAAGAATATTCTTTGGCTCCCCTTGTGTCGAATCAATAAATTTGGGTTGAATACTCTACCCTCAAAAACTGTTGCGATCCCCTATACTTGTGGGTTATCAAGACTATTTTCTGGCGCCGTTGCCGGGGAGCATAGCTCTATTCTTTGATTCACTTGGGATTTATGTCGGCTGGTCACTATGAGGAACTTGAAAGACGAGAAAACCAAAATTTATCCCTCAACTACGAGGGGAGGTAAGGAACTGCCATCTAGCTCTGCACTTGATTCACCTTCTGTTTTGAGTAAGCTTGCGACACCTAAACCTGCTTCTGCTATTAATTCTGATATGTTGCATGTTATTGATGATGCCACTTCTGCTATGCATGATACTTATGGTGAAACTACTTCTATGCTTGATACTACTGTGCCACTAGGTGAATTTCTTGATGAACAACTTGCTAGGGCTAGAGAGAATGAAATTATTGAAACTGATAATATTGATGAAAGTGATGATGAAGATTCTCCCCCTAGATATGAATTGCCTATTGTGCCTGAGGGCTATGTTATGGATGAAGAAACTGCTAGAGACTTTCTTGCTTGCAATGATAGGAATGATCTTAAGAAATTATGAGCTAAGCTGAAAGAAAAATCTTTGAATGCTAGAATGAAATATGACCCTGCTTTTGCTACTTCACCTATCTTTGGTACTGATAAGGATTATGATTTCTCTGTCGATCCTGAGATAATTACTCTGGTTGAATCTGATCCTTTCTATGGCTACGAATCTGAAACTGTTGTGGCACATCTTACTAAATTAAATGATATAGCTACCCTATTCACTAATGATGAGAAAACTCGCTACTACTATATCCTTAAATTATTTCCGTTCTCATTAAAGGGCGATGCTAAGGCATGGTTTAATTCTCTTGATCCTGGTTGTGTGCGTAGTCCCCAGGATATGATTTATTACTTCTCTGCTAAATATTTCCCTGCTCATAAGAAACAAGCTGCTTTGAGGGAAATATATAATTTTGTGCAAATTGAAGAAGAGAGTCTCCCACAAGCTTGGGGGAGGCTTCTCCAATTACTTGATGCTTTGCCTGATCATCCTCTCAAGAAAAATGAAATACTTGATATCTTTTATAATGGACTAACCGATGCTTCCAGAGACCACCTGGATAGTTGTGTTGGTTGTGTTTTTAGGGAAAGAATAGTTGATCAAGCTGAATTGCTATTGAATAATATGTTGACTAATGAAAATAATTGGACACTTCCTAAACCAACTCCTAAGCCAACTGCGAAGAAGAGGGGTATTCTATTTCTCAGTCCTGAAGATATGCAAGAGGCAAAGAAATCTATATAAGAAAAAGGTATTAAAGCTGAAGATGTTAAGAATTTACCGCCTGTTGAAGTAATACATGGTCTTAATTCGCCGCCTGTCGAAGAAATACATGGTCTTGATAACCCGACACAGGTAGTAAAGGTAAATTCTCTTTATAGATTTGATGAAGGTGATATTCCTCGTTACAAGTCTGCTAGCCAATGCTTAGATGAATTTGATAATTTTATTGTCAAACAAGAAAACTTCAATGCTTATGTTGGTAGAAAATTGAAATGCAATGCTTATATGATTGAACACTTGAGTGATTATATGTCTAGAGTTAAAGGTGAACTTAAACTTATTAGTAAACATGCTTCTATGGTTGCCACTCAAGTAGAACAAGTGCTTAAAGCTCAAAATGATTTGCTCAATGAATTAAATAATAAGAAAAATGATAATGTTGTTAGAGTTATGACTAGAGGGGGTAAAATGACTCAGGAACCTTTGTATCCTGAGGGCCACCCTAAGAGAATTGAGCAAGATTCTCAGAGAACTAATGTTGATGCACCTAGTCCTTCTAAGAGGAAGAAAAAGAAAAATGATAGGACTTTGCATGCTTATAGTGAACCTATTGTAGACACACCTGAGAATCCCAATGATATTTCTATTTCTGATGCTGAAACACAATCAGGTGATGAACATGAACCTAGAGATAATATTAATGATGATGCTCAACCTAGCAATGATAATGAAGTAGAAATTGAACCAGCTGTTGATCTTGATAACCCACAATCAAATAATCAATGTTATGATAAGAGAGACTTTGTTGCTAGGAAGCATGGTAAAGAAAGAGAACCATGGGTTCAGAAACCCATGCCTTTTCCTCCTAAACCATCCAAGAAAAAGGATGATGAGGATTTTGAGCGCTTTGCTAAAATGATTAGACCTATCTTTTTGCGTATGCGGTTAACTGATATGCTTAAAATGAATCCTTATGCCAAGTACATAAAAGATATTGTTACTAATAAAAGAAAGATACCGGAAGCTGAAATTTCCACCATGCTTGCTAATTATACTTTTAAGGGTGGAATACCTAAGAAACTTGGAGATCCAGGAGTACCAACTATACCATGCTCCATTAAAAGAAATTATGTTAGAACTGCTTTATGTGATCTTGGAGCCGGTGTTAGTGTTATGCCTCTCTCTTTATATCGTAGACTTGATTTGAATAAGTTGACACCTACTGAAATATCTTTGCAAATGGCCGATAAATCAATTGCTATACCTGTTGGTATTTGTGAGGATGTGCCTGTTGTGGTTGCAAACGTTACTATTTTAATGGACTTTGTCATTCTTGATATTCCCGAGGACGATAGTATGTCTATTATCCTTGGTAGACCCTTTTTGAATACTGCAGGGGCTGTTATTGACTGCAACAAAGGCAATGTCACTTTTCATGTTAATGGTACTGAGCATACGGTACACTTTCCAAGGAAACAACCTCAAGTCCACAGTATCAATTCTATTGGAAAAATTCCATCAATTATTTTTGGAGGTTTTGAATTTCCTCTTCCTACTGTCAAGAAGAAATATGATATTCTTATTATTGGGGACGTGCATATCCCCGTTGAGGTAACTTAGTGCTATTCGAAATTTCTCCGGTTTCATGCGATTCAGAATGAGTTTGTTAACAAGACTTGACCAACCTTGTTAGTGGATTCCTTTTGATGAACATGAGATGGATGAAGTTAGAAGGCACAACCTTCTGTACCCTCCTTTTACTTTCTGTTATTTAGTCGAAATAAAGCAAAAATAGTATTTCCTGTCTGTTTTCTGAATTATCCGTGCAATAAAAAATACGCCGAAAATAAAAGTTCTCCAAATGCCCTGAAATTGAAATATTATTTTTTCTGGAATATTTGAGAATATCTGGCACTGAGAACAAAGCAGGGGGAGCAAGCACCTAGCCACGAGGGTCTAGGGCGCGCCCCCTGCCTCGTGGGCCCATGGTGGCTCCCCTCCACTTATTCCAGCCACCACACACTCCTTCTTCCTCCCAAAAAAATCACCAACCAGCTCAAGCACGAGTTCTAGCTCATTTTGCTGCGATTTTTTATCTCCTAGCTCAAAGCACCTCTCACAAAACTGCTTTGTGAGATTGTTCCTTGGTATGTGACTCCTCCAATGGTCCAATTAGTTTTTGTTCTAGTGCTTTATTTATTGCAAATTTTTGCTGCTTAGGTGACGAGGTTCTTGAGCTTGCATGTCAAATTTATTTGCTCCCAAGTAGTTCTAATGCATGATATAGTCTCTAGGCACTTGTGGGGGTAGTTGCTATAAATTTTGTTGAGTTTGGTTTACTTTTATTTTGATGTTACTAAAATTTTCAAAGGAAGAAATATGTTTAGGAAATGTGCCAAGGGGGTCCTTCAAGGAAGCAAGGGCCCAGGCTCGCAATACGCGATGCGGACGATGAACCACCGAGGGAAGCTCAAGTGCGGGATTGTGAATGGCCTTCAGAAGACTTTATGGATCGAGCAGGAATCAAGGAAGAATTTAACGCATATGTGCGTAACGCTGATCTTGAGAGCTTCGAGGCAGATAAGTGCCGTCAGTACCACTATCTCACTGATTTCTTTGTGAGAAGGTTTGAATTTTCATCATCACGCAATTCTCAAACTGTCCTGTTTGATCTTTATGAAAATTCTTCTACTATGGACTTAGAGGATTTTAATACTGCTTGCAAACTTCCACAATGGGGTAGTCCTAGTGAGCCTCGCAAGTCTGAGTTTAGAGATTTTCTTGCTAGTATAACTGTGGGGGAGTCTAGAGATATAACACAAGCTACCATAGGGAGCATTCATTTTCCTGTTATACATTATTTTGCTCTCTTCATAGGTAGGTGCATAAATGGTAAGGATGAAGCATGTCACATGCGTGTCCCTGACCTCAGTGTTCTCGGGAGTGCTGTATTAGGAGACAAACATTATAATTTGGGAGCCATTGTTGCACGTATGTTGCATAACAATAGATTTAATGGAGATTTCTTTGGTGGAATTTATGCAACCCGCTTAGCTAATTTCCTTGATGTACCCATACGTGAGTATGATATTGAGTTGCCTACTGTTTATTTAGATTATGAGGCTATGGTTTGTCATCGGTTTGTTGAGAGGAACGATCAATTCCTCCAGTACCGACTAATCTTTGACAGACGACGCACCTATCACGTCGCTCTCCCTGCTCCTGCTTTCTTTGACTTTCAGGCAAAGGGGAGATATTTCATAACCAGGGAGGAGGCGAACGAGTACGAGAGGAGGGCTGAGATAGCTCGCCTCCAAGCTGCAGCCCACGATGCAATAACTGCTGCATCTCAGTACGACCACAACTACAACTTTGGATATCCTCCAGGCCAGCCGTGGCAATAGACCAACTTAGGCCAAATGCCTAAGCTTGGGGGAGTACGTATTTCTCACCGACATTACATTTATGTTCACACACTCATTGCTAGTTGTCAGTGTTCATACTTTTTCATTGTATCATCCATGCTAGTTAATTTTCCTTTTGCCTGCTTTCTTCTTGTGTGTTTGAAAAACTTTAAGAAAAACCAAAAAAAATATTAGTTGCAGCATTTAGCTAGTTTACTTTCTTGCTTGTAGTAGTAGTAATTAAAAAGAAAACCCAAAAAGATTCCCTGTTCTTCTTTTGCTTGTTGGGAGCTTTCCCATGTAAATAGTTTTATTTCTTTTCTTTTCTTTGGGGGTCGATAGGAGAAGACCATGATGAAATTGTTAAAGTGGCCCTTATATGCATTATTGTTGATTTAACCAAGAGCCCATATTGCCTTGTCTTCTCCTGTTTATTGAATGCTTGCAGATTCTAGCTTAGTCCAATGCACGTGCACTATTATTATTATCCACACCGTTCAGTCGTGCAAGTGAAAGGCAATAATGACGATATATGATGGATTGATTGAGATGAGAGAAGCTGGTATGAACTCATCCTCTCTTGTTTTTGTAAATATGATTAGTTCATCGTTCCTGATTCAGCCTATTATGAATAAACATGTTTGCAATGACAATTAGAGATCATAGTTGCTCGTGCCATGCTTGATTAGCTATGAGTTTATAATGGTTTACCTTGCGTTCCAACATGCTATTAAATTGGTTGTGATGTGGTATGATAGGGTGGTATCCTCCTTTGAATGATTTAAGTGACTTGACTTGGCACATGTTCACGCATGTAGTTGAAACAAATCAACATAGCCTTCACGATATTTATGTTCATGGTGGATTATATCCTACTCATGCTTGCACTCAATGTTCATTAATTTTAATGCATGTTCATGACTGTTGTCGCTCTCTAGCTGGTCGCTTCCCATTCTTTTTTCTAGCCTTCACTTGTACTAAGCGGGAATACTGCTTGTGCATCCAATCCCTTAAACCCCAAAGTTATTCCATATAAGTCCACCATACCTTCCTATATACGGTATCTACCTGCCGTTCCAAGTTAATTTGTATGTGCCAAACTCTAAACCTTCAAATGAAATTCTGTTTTGTATGCTCGAATAGCTCATGTATCAACTAGGGCTGTCCGTATCTTCCATGTTAGGCGTGTTATTCTCAAGAGGAGTGGACTCCGCTCCTCACTCACGAGAAAATGGCTGGTCACCGGGATGCCCAGTCCCATGCTTTAAGCAAACCAAATCGAAATAATTACAAACAAAACTCCCCCGGGACTGTTGTTAGTTGGAGGCACTCGTTGTTTCGAGCAAGCCATGGATTGATGCTCGTTGGTGGAGGGGGAGTATAAACTTTACCATTCTGTTTGGGAACCGCCTATAATGTGTATAGCATGGAAGATATCACCATCTCTTGGTTGTTATGTTGACAATGAAAGTATACCGCTCAAAATATTATTTATCTCTATTTCAAAACCGAGCTCTAGCACCTTTACAAATCCATGCTTCCCTCTGCGAAGGGCCTATCTATTTACTTTTATGTTGAGTCATCACCCTCTTATTAAAAAGCACCAGCTGGAGAGTACCGCTATCATTTGCATTCATTACTATTAATTTATATTGGGTATGACTATGATTGGATCTCTTTTACCATGAATTACAATGTCTAGTCAGTCCTTGATCTTTAAAGGTGCTCTGCATTTATGTTTTGCGTTCTGAGAAAGGGCTAGCGAGATACCATCTTGTTATATCATATTATGATTGTTTTGAGAAAGTGTTGTCATCCAAAATTTATTATTATTGCTCGCTAGTTGATTATTCCATTGATATGAGTAAACATGAGACCTAAATGTTATTGAGAATATGGTTAGTTCATAATCTTTGCTGAAAACTTGAATGTTGGCTTTACATATTTACAACAACAAGAGCAAACAGAGTTTGTAAAAGTTTTTCTTTATCACTTTCAGTTTATCAACTGAATTGCTTGAGGACAAGCAAAGGTTTAAGCTTGGGGGAGTTGATACGTCTCAATTGTATCTACTTTTCCAAACACTTTAGCCCTATTTTGGACTCTCACTTGCATGATTTGAATGGAACTAACCCGGACTGACGCTGTTTTCAGCAGAATTGCCATGATGTTATTCTTGTGCAGAAACAAAAGTTCTCGGAATGACCTGAAACTTCACGGAGATTATTTTTGGAAATAATAAAAAATACTGGCGAAAGAATCAAGGCCAGGGGGCCCACACCCTGTCCACGAGGGTGGGGGCGCGCCTGCCCCCTGGGCGCGCCCCCTGCCTTGTGGCCCCCCTGGAGCTCCACCGACCTCAACTCCAACTCCATATATTCGTGTTCGGGGAGAAAAAAATCAGAGAGAAGGATTCATCGCATTTTATGATACGGAGCCGCCGCCAAGCCCTAAACTCTCTCGGGAGGGCTGATCTGGAGTCCGTTCGGGGCTCCGGAGAGGGGAATCCGTCGCTGTCATCATCATCAACCATCCTCCATCACCAATTTCATGATGCTCACCGCCGTGCGTGAGTAATTCCATCGTAGGCTTGCTGGACGGTGATGGGTTGGATGAGATTTATCATGTAATCGAGTTAGTTTTGTTAGGGTTTGATCCCTAGTATCCATTATGTTCTGAGATTGATGTTGCTATGACTTTGCTATGCTTAATGCGTGTCACTAGGGCCCGAGTGCCATGATTTCAGATCTGAACCTATTATGTTTTCATGAATATATGTGTCTTCTTGATCCTATCTTGCAAGTCAATAGTCACCTACTATGTGTTATGATCCGCCAACCCCGAAGTGACAATAATCGGGACCACTCCCGGTGATGACCGTAGTTTGAGGAGTTCATGTATTCACTAAGTGTTAATGCTTTGGTCCGGTACTCTATTAAAAGGAGGCCTTAATATCCCATAGTTTCCAATAGGACCTCGCTGCCACGGGAGGGTAGGACAAAAGATGTCATGCAAGTTCTTTTCCATAAGCACGTATAACTATATTCGGACTACATGCCTACATTACATTGATGAACTGGAGCTAGTTCTGTGTCACCCTATGTTATAACTGTTACATGATGAACCACATCCGACATAATTATCCATCACTGATCCAATGCCTACGAGCTTTTCACATATTGATCTTTGGTTAGTTACTTTCCCGTTGCAACTGTTACAATCACTACAAAACTGCTACTGTTACTTTTGCTACCGTTACTGTTACTTCCATACTACTTTGCTACTAAATACTTTGCTGCAGATATTAAGTTATCCAGGTGTGGTTGAATTGACAACTCAACTGCTAATACTTGAGAATATTCTTTGGCTCCCCTTTTGTCGAATCAATAAATTTGGGTTGAATACTCTACCCTCAAAAACTGTTGCGTTCCCCTATGCTTGTGGGTTATCATAGGATCCCCTAGAATTTCAACAGGCAAGTTGTGTTTCAAAATAGGTCCCTGTTTAAAGAATACTTCATCTATTTCCCTTCTTTCATTCATAAACATATCATTTTCATGGTCAATCAAATATTGTTCTAAAGGATCATTAGGAGGCACAACAATAGAAGCAAGACCAATAATTTCATCTTTACTAGGCAATTCTTTATCATGGGGTTGAAACAAACAGTAACAATATCCTTTTCACAATCTATCTTAGCATTAATAGTATTCAAGAAGGGCCTACTAAACATAATGGGACAAAAGTCATCTTGTGGGGAACCAAGAACAAGAAGATCAGTAGGATATTTAACTTTCCCACACAAGACTTCAACATCTTTAACAATCCCAACTGGTGAAATAGTATCTCTATTTGCAAGCTTAATTGTAACATCAATTTCTTCTATCTCAGCAGGTGCAATATCATGCATAATTTCTTTGTATAAGGAATGAGGTATTGCACTTGCACTAGCACCCATATCACACAAGCCATGATAACAATGATCTCCTATTTTAACAGAAACAACAGGCATGCCAACAACAGGTCTATGTTTACCCTTAGTATCGGGTCTAGCAATTCTAGCAGCTTCATCACAGAAGTAAATAACATGCCCATCAATATTATCGCCCAAGAGATCTTTAACCATAGCAATACTAGGTTCAACTTTAATTTGCTTAGGGGGTGTAGGTGTTCTAGTATTACTCTTACGAACCACAGTTGAAGCTTTAGCATGATCCTTTATCCTAACAGGGAAAGGTGGTTTCTCAATATAAGCAGTAGGAACAATAGGATCAACATTATAAGTGATAGTCTTTTCTTCAACTTTAATAGGTTCAACTACTTTTACTACAATGGGAGGATGATATTTAAACCACTTCTCCTTAGGGAGATCAACATGAGTAGCAAATGATTCACAGAAAGAGGCTACTATCTCAGAGTCAAGTCCATATTTAGTGCTAAATTCACGAAAAACGTCGGTATCCATAAAAGATTTAACACAATCAAATTTAGGTGTTATACCTGAATCCTTACCTTTGTCGAGATCCCAATCTTCAAAGTTGCATTTAATTCTTTCCAATAAATCCCATTTGCATTCAATAGTCTTCATCATAAAAGAACCAGTACAAGAACTATCGAGCATGGAGCGATTATTGAGAGAAAGCCGAGCATAAAATTTTTGAATAATAATTTCTCTTGAGAGCTCATGATTGGGGCATGAATATAACATTGACTTAAGCCTCCCCCAAGCTTGAGCGATGCTTTCTCCTTCGCGAGGCCAAAAATTATATATATAATTACAATCACGATGAACAAGATGCATAGGATAAAACTTCTGATGAAATTCCAGTTTCAATCGGTTGTAGTTCCATGATCCCATATCATCACATAGCCTAAACCATGTCAATGCCTTTCCCTTCAAAGATAAAGGGGAGACCTTCTTCTTGATAACATCCTCGGGCATACATGCAAGCTTAAATAATCCACAAACTTCATCCACATAGATTAGGGGCAAATCGGGATGTAATGTTCCATCACCTGTAAAAGGATTAGCTAGTAGTTTCTCTATCATACCCGATTCATACCCGAAGGAATTTCAAAGTAAACATTTTTAGTAGGTTCAGTAGGTTGAGGAGCAACTCTTTGCTCTACTGGCCGGGGTAAAGATACCCCAAACAAGCCCCTCAAAGGATTACTTTCCATAGTAACAAGTGACTGTAAATTTCAGCACAATATATAAATTTTTCCTTACCAAATTCCACCTACCAAAGGCACTTCACTCCCCGGCAACGGCGCCAGAAAAGAGTCTTGATGACCCACAAGTATAGGGGATCTATCGTAGTCCTTTCGATAAGTAAGAGCGTCAAACCCAATAAGGAGCAGAAGGAAATGACAAGCGGTTTTCAGTAAGGTATTCTCTGCAAGCACTGAAATTATCGGTAACAGATAGTTTTGTGATAAGGTAATTTGTAACGGGTAACAAGTAATAAATGTAAATAAGGTGCAGCAAGGTGGCCCAATCCTTTTTTTAGCAAAGGACAAGCCTGGACGAACTCTTATATAAAGGAACTCTCATATAATTCACGTTCGTTACTTTGATAATTTGATATGTGGGTGGACCGATGCTTGGGTACTGCCCTTCCTTGGACAAGCATCCCACTTATGATTAACCCTATTGCAAGCATCCACAACTACAAAATAAGTATTAAGGTAAACCTAACCATAGCATGAAACATATGGATCCAAATCAGCCCCTTACGAAGCAACGCATAAACTAGGGTTTAAGCTTCTGTCACTCTAGCAACCCATCATCTACTTATTACTTCCCAATGCCTTCCCCTAGGCCCAAATAATGGTGAAGTGTCATGTAGTCGATGTTCACATAACACCACTAGAGGAAAGACAACATACATCTCATCAAAATATCGAACGAATACCAAATTCAAATGACTACTTATAGAAAACTTCTCCCATGTCCTCAGGAACAAACGTAACTACTCACAAATCATATTCATGTTCATAATTAGAGTATTAATATGCATAAAGGATCTGAACATATGATCTTCCACCAAATAAACCAACTAGCATCAACTACAAGGAGTAATCAACACTACTAGCAACCCACAGGTACCAATCTGAGGTTTTGAGCCAAAGATCGGATACAAGAGATGAACTAGGGTTTGAGATGAGATGGTGCTGGTGAAGATGTTGATGGAGATTGACCCCTCCCACTGAGAGGATCGATGGTGATGACGATGGTGACGATTTCCCCCTCCCGGAGGGATGTTTCCCCGACAGAACAGCTCCGCCGGAGCCCTAGATTGGTTTCACTAGGTTCCGCCTCGAGACGGCGGTGCTTCATCCCGAAAGCTTCCTTCTGATTTTTTCTAGGACGAAAGACTTCATATAGCAGAATATGGGCACCGGAGGCTTGCCAGGGGGCTCACAAGACAGGGGGAGGCGCCCAGGGGGTAGGGCGCGCCCCCACCCTCGTGGCTAGGGTGTGGGCCCCCTCTGGTTGATTCTTTCGCCAGTATTTTTTATTAATTCCAAAACGTGCCTCTGTGAAGTTTCGGGACTTTTGGAGTTGTGCATAATAGGTCTCTAATATTTGCTCCTTTTCCATCCCAGAATTCCAGCTGCCGGCATTCTCCCTCTTCATGTAAACTTTGTAAAATAAGAGAGAAAAGGCATAAGTATTGTGACATAATGTGTAATAACAGCCCATAATGCAATAAATATCGATATAAAAGCATGATGCAAAATGGATGTATCAGTTGGCCAAACCAAACTGAAAAATCGGAGAAGAAATATGAGGCTATACTAATCATGCATATAAGAGTTCAAAGAAGACTCAAATAATATTCATAGATAGATCTGATCATAAACTCACAATTCATCGGATCCCAACAAACACACCGCAAAAAAGTGTTACATCAAATAGATCTCCAAGAACATCAAGGAGAACATTGTATTGAAGATCAAAAAGAGAGAAGAAGCCATCTAGCCACTAGCTAAGGTCCCATAGGTCTGTGGTAAACTCCGCACGCATCGTCGGAGGGGCAACAAGGATGATGAAGAACCCCTCCGTGATCGTTGCCCCCTCCGACAGAGTGCCGGAAAAGGCCTCTAGATTGGATCTCGTGGTTCTGGAACTTGTGGCAGCAGAAACAATATTTCCTCAACTCCCCTAGGGTTTGGGGGATATTGGTATATTTATAGAGGCGGAAGTAGGTCAAGAAGGTTCCCGTGGGCTCCACTACCCACCAGGGCGCCCCGGAGGCCCTGGCGAGCCCTGGTGCCTAGTGGGGCCCACGGGCCTCCTCCCATGTGCTCCTTTAGCTTCCAGTGTGATGCGGAGCATCCCCCGACCATCACCATGGACGTCACACCACCACCGCAAGCACGGAGTGGACCTACGACGAGAGCTCGCGCACGCGCCATCGAAACCGAGGTGAACTCTTTCCTATTCGAGTTTCATTCGGATTCGCACGAGAGTCGGATTCTACCTCAAATGGAAACTTTATGCACTCATAGGTACCGAGAAGAAGAACGTGAAGAGGCAAGGATGGAGACACAAGCACCTATGGTGGAGTAGAAGGAAGAAGGGTGCGCGAGGCGCGAAGCAAGAGAGGTCTCAGACCTCCCCGGGTGCCCGGCCACCCCCAGCCGCCGGCTGGCCGCGCCTCTGGCCACCCCGGGTGCCCGGCCCTCGGCCCCGGATGCCCGGCCACCGCCTGGGCCTCGCCCCAGCCACCCACCCGGGTGCCCGGCCTCTTGGGCCCGGGTGCCCGGCCGCCCGTTTGGGCCTCTCCAGCCGGCCCGGGTGCCCGGTCCCTCCCGCGCCAGCCTCCAGCCCCACTCGGGTGCCCGGGCTTTGGACCCCCGGGTAGCTGGCCTCGACCGCCCAGCCCCGTGCGTCTACCCCGGGTGCCCGGGCCTTGCACCACCGAGTGCCCGGACCCCTCCGAGGGCCTGCGTGCCTTTTTGGGCTTTTGCCCTTGTACCCATCTCCCTCTCTTATTTCGCCCCTAGACTATAAGTACCCCCCACCTAGCTCATTAGAGAGGAGAGCAAAGTATAGGAGAGGCATTTGAGACCTTTGATCCTTGTACCACTCTAGGAGATCAAGACCTCGTAGGAGAAGATCCCTAGTGGATATCAAGCCCCCATCTTGGGAAGGATCCACATCATACGATCATCAAGACCTCTCTCCTCATAGGATTGGGATGAACTAGTACCTTGTATCTTTCCTTTGTTGTCCTTGAATCATTGTGACCTCTTGTGTGTTCTTGGATCTAGCATATGTGTGATTGGATCTAGTCAATTTGAGTGTTTCCCCTCTCTTGTGTTCTTCGTGTTCTTCGTGTTCTTGGGGATTTCCCCTCCAATTCGTGAAAGATCTCCATCTATGGTTCCATCCTACAACATCTTGGTATCATGAGCCATGGTTTCTCATGAAATTGGAGCCCCCCTTCTTGTTCTCTAGCCTAATTTTCTTGTGTTCTTCCCCAATTTCAAAAATTCCTCACCAAAAATAGCCCCAATTGTTTTTTGTGATTTGTTGGTTTGATGAGGTTTTGTTGGATTTGATCCATGGGTTTGCTTGGTTTCAAGTGGATCTAGCCTTCCCCCCATCCATCTCCACCTTTCCCTCCACGAAATCCACGAATTTCCGCCCAAATCCGTCACCCACGGGCACCCAGACCTCAAACCCCGGGCACCCGGACCCCTCGCGCATCTCCGTTGACCACCCCGGGTGCCCGCACCCCGAACCCCCGGGCACCCGCACCTCGGGCTGTTTGCCCCGGACCACGCCGGGTGCCCGCACCCCTTACCCCCGGGCACCCGGACCCCCGGGCCACTTCTTCCGCCCAACCCCGCTGACCACCCCGGGTGCCTGCACCTCCCACCCCCGGGCACCCGCACTCCCCCCCTGAATCAGCCCACCAACAAAAACCGTTTCGGACATAACTTTTGCTCCCGGAGTCCGATTTTGACGTTCTTTAGCTCGTTGACTAGCTATTGACATCCCCCATCCATCTAGATAGGTTCCAACTTCATTTGACTCCATCAAAAGTTTGGCATTTTGGCATCTTTTCCTAGGCCATCCACCATATCATCCACAAAAATACCATAGCTTTCCGCAGCGTAACCCATTTAGTTTCCATATAGCATTTGTGGTTACTTGAGGGGTGACTTGAGTCTCCTAAGGTGTTTCGGCTACTTAGCGATGGTCGATTCATCATCAACCACCACCACCACTTCTGCATTGCTAACTCCGGCACCACCAATGCTTTCCGCTACCACCATTTGCCATTTTCCTTTGAGATTTTGAGTTTGCGTTTTTTTTCCGTTTCCTAGGGTGTTTCGGCTATCTAGGAATGGTTCGACATCGTCAACACCGCCGCTCAACCTCGCCAAGGATTTGACATCGACCACTTCACCATTTTGACACCCTAACCATAAGTAAGAACGGTAACCTCTATATCATCTTGGTATCGTGGTATCCCATCATTGTACATTCTTGCCTTTACATTGTTAACCCCTTAGCCAATTTTGCGTCACTTGCCTATCGAGACTAGCCATTTGAGTATTTCCGGCAATGTTACTTGTGCACATTAGTGATCCGTACCTTCCATTGCATACATACCATATCATATTGGTATCATCTTGGGATCATCATATCATCCCTTGTGTCACAAGATTGTTCCCGCATATACACAATTGCTATCTTGGTTTGTGCATTTCGCATAAGTGGCCATAAAAAGGTATAAGCTTTTCAGCAAAAAGAGAGCAAAGAAGCTTGTAAGCAAGGGCCATAGCATCATACCACATTACACATAAGATTGTCATATCCGATCATCTTGGATCATCTTTAGAAGAACACCGGGAACGTCGTACACATAGCATACTTGGGATAGAAAGCTCATACATCTTGCATCTTATAGGTTGTGCACAAGTGTCGTATCCGCCCATTGAGCAATCGTGCTAGCGTCTGTCTAGAGTTTTGCAACACGAGCGTTTTCCATGGATTCCATATTTTGTGCTCATTCCTTGGTTGCATGACCCCATTTATCTATCCGTGTGTGTGTGTTCCCGTGTTCCATTCATTGCTATTAGTCTACTTGTTTCACTTGCGAATTTGTGAATCTTTTCCAACATTATTGACTCTTGCTAACATTTTGCATCAAATTTTTGTGCCACTATCCTCACCGAGCTCCACAATAAGCATTACTTGTGTAGGTGTGAGAATTGACAAGATCCGCTACCAATTGTGTTATTTCCTTGATACATTATTGAGTGATCATTGATCCATCTTCAACATTGGAAAGGTACATTTGGTCTAGTTCTTTCCTTTCTTCCACTCACATTTGCTTGAGTCTTGTGATGGATAGGCAAGGCTTTTCATCTCCGATCTTCCACGACAACGACGGCGCGAACAACTACATCACCAAAACACCACTCTTCGGACTACAATGAGCAATGCACGACATTGAGGGACTCATCGTCCACATTCACCAAAGCGAAGAAAGGAAAAGGGACTACATCGACACCAAGTTGGCGGAACAAATGGAGCAAATACGAGACTTGGTGGCCAAATACAAGTCTTCTTCCCCTTCGTCATCTTCACGGTGGAGACGCTCAAGTCGCACACCTTCGGAGCGGCCACAAGATGCAAGTACCACGCGGCACCGTCAAGAAAACCTTCATGAGTACAAGAGAAGACCACGAGACAAGCACCAACAAGACGGAGCTACGACTACTACCACCACTTTGATATCTTCGCCAAGTGTTATCAAGGCATCTGCGCCTTTGGACGTACGACATCTTCGCCTACCTCTGACGAGTACGCCATCTTCGGGCTTCATCCACGGTGATGACGACGAGAGTGTTGAGCATGGGATTTTCCCTTCGACCACGGCGATGTATGATGACTTGAGTGACTTGTGCCACCATATCGAGAGTGAGAGTGACTTCACCACTAGCCCCATATATGACGAGTTGCCTCAATTCCCATGTGAGGAGAGTTACCAATACCACCACTTGAGTGATTTGAGGGACTCCACCATATGTGACATTGAGTGCACCTACCTTGAGGGAGTAAGTGAGCCACCACCACATAGAGAGAGTGAGGTAGTTGATAGGGCATGTGAGGCCATTTCGATTTCTAACAACTTAACTTCTACCTCTATTGTGTCTTCTCCTTTGGTGCTAGGACCCATATATGATGACGCGCCGATCCTCGACGACTTTGTCCTTCCTTTGGACATGACAATGGCCAGTGTGGACGATGATGCACCCCCACATGGTTCCATCACGATAACGATGACCACCATTTGGTCTTTGCCACCTCACCTACACCACATGAACGGATTGAGAAAGGTAAAATAGGTGATGGTGCTTCTCCTGTCCCACTAGTGGGCTATCTCACCAATGATTGCTTGCATGATGTTGATCCACCTATTCCCATGCTTCATGCTAGTGCGACTTCCTCATGTCATGACTTACCAATTTATGATGAATATGATGATGAGCATGTTGAATTTCCTAGTTGTGATGCTATGCTCCATAGGATATCATGTGCAAATTCTTTTGGTCACATCATGTTTGACAATCCTTTGAACTTGTCATATGGTATGAGTGAGATCTCCCATAATTCATCATTTCAATCTCAACATAGTAACTATGCATGCCCCATTAAAATAAACCCATTTGCACTTATGGCATAGATGACGAGATGATGGTCATTGGCTTTTGTTTTTCATGCGATGATATTGCCATGCTTCCTTTACATGATTTGCGCAATTCATCTACTATGCCATGCCATGATCACATTGTTCCAAATATGCATTATTTTGGATGTTGTCAATATTCTCCATGTGTTTCCATTAATGCTCATGAGGAGACCCCCATAGTTTCCTCATACATTTTTGGAGATTTTGAATCATCCCATCCATTGCATGATCCCAATAATTATGTGCACCATATGCTCTCCATGAATGACAATGCTATTGATGTGCCATATACTAGTATGATCAATTTGTGCCCCCATCGTGTCATACACAATAACTATTCTTTCATGATGGACGACATGTTCTTATACCATGCATCCAATTTCTTTGACCGATGCTTATCTTGTGCTAACTCACACATGCACGTATGCATCATAATGGATGATGTGTACATCTATCACGCACACACAATTTTTCCTTTGTATTTGTTTTGTGTAGGTACCCATGAATACTTGTGAACCTCGCAATCCCACGAGTTGACAAAATGAGCTCTAGAGAGCAATGATGACTTGGGATCCCGTGGATTATCTTTCCCGCCGCTCTCTTCGCACAAAGACTTCGCGCATTTCTTCTACATGGCGCTCCCATGGTTTTGGGTTATTGTCCATTACATATTATATGCCCATCTTGCCATGTTCACTTTGCATGACATCCTTATTCATATGCCTGTACCATGCATTTGTGACCCATGCTTTGCACTACACACGATGATTGATTCTACTACTTGTATGTGTATTTGCAAGCTTGGTGGAGATATTGCTTGTTATTGCCATGTTCCATGTATGCCACATTCTTACGATGATACTATGATCTTGCATTGTGCTCGTGCTCGCGATATGTCATGTGCATTTCCTATATCTATCATTTGCTCACATGGCATGACTGTCATGATTTCCTCTAGTGTGTTGCATCTTCGCTCCACTAGTTTGAACGACTTGCTTCCTATGCTTTCTCTTGTTGCATCCAATTCTTGGATTACTTGCTCCTATCACATGTTTGGTTGCAACAATGTCATTACTTCACATATGCCATGTCCCATTGCTTATCACATGATTGATTTGATTGCCTCGCACATGTTGCAAAATTGCTATATCATTTGTGTTGAGTGCCACACTATCTTCACCACACCAGATGCACATTATGCTTGGATTGTCTTGCACTTACCCCACGTGTTTAGACATTTCACTTCATTTGGTGTTGTGAATGATTCTTATGCCTACCATCGACCATTTGTCGAGCACTTTATGCATGTTTGCTATGATCTTGAGGTAGATGCTTATTCTCTTCTCACACATATGTGCATCTCTACCTCACATTTACATGCTTGTTTCCATGATGTCCTTGATTGTGCTCAATTTATGTGCTTACATGCCATGCCACACTACCTTGTCACACCATATGCTATGCTTGATGACAACACTTGTTTGGTGAATCACCTCTTGAATGCTTGGTTTTGCACTAACGCTAACCACATTTGTTTTTCCAAGTGTTTGTTTTACTTGCTCCTTTTGAAGGAATCACAAGACGGTGCGGCATTGGAGAGTGACCATTTCGAGTTTCCACATGACAAGTGCTTGGTGGTTGTCCACTTCTACACGGAGACACCCTCTCTTTCCCATGGTGATGTCGATCACGATCCGTGGACGGATCTCTCCCAAGGGGGGGAGATGATGCGGAGCATCCCTCGACCATCACCATGGACGTCACACCACTACCGCAAGCACGGAGTGGACCTACGACGAGAGCTCGCGCACGCGCCATCGAAACTGAGGTGAACTCTTTCCTCTTCGAGTTTCATTCGGATTCACACGAGAGTCGAATTCTACCTCAAATGGAAACTCTATGCACTCGTAGGTACCAAGAAGAAGACTGTGAAGAGGCAAGGACGGAGACACAAGCACCTATGGTGGAGGAGAAGGAAGAAGGACGCACGAGGCATGAAGCAAGAGAGGTCTCAGACCTCCCCGGGTGCCCGGCCACACCCAGTCGTTGGCTGGCCGCGCCTCTGGCCACCCCGGGTGCCCGGCCACAGCCTGGGCCTCGCCCCAGCCACCCACCCGGGTGCCCGGCCTCTTGGGCCCGGGTGCCCGGCCGCCTGCCTGGGCCTCTCCAGCCGGCCCCGGGTGCCCGGCTCCTCCCGCGCCAGTTGAGGGAGTCCTGGATTAGGGGGTCCTCGGACAGCCGGACTATATCCTTTGGCCGGACTATTGGACTATGAAGATACAAGATTGAAGACTTCGTCCCGTGTCCGGATAGGACTCTCCTTGGCGTGGAAGGCAAGCTTGGAAATACGGGTATGTAGATCTCCTCCCTTGTAACCGACTCTGTGTAACCCTAGCCCCCTCCGGTGTCTATATAAACCGGAGGGTTTAGTCCGTAGGACAACAACAATCATACCATAGGCTAGCTTCTAGGGTTTAGCCTCTACGATCTCGAGGTAGATCAACTCTTGTAATACTCATATCATCAAGATCAATCAAGCAGGAAGTAGGGTATTACCTCCATCGAGAGGGCCCGAACCTGGGTAAACATCGTGTCCCCAGCCTCCTGTTACCATCCGCCTTAGACGCACAGTTCGGGACCCCCTACCTAAGCTCCGCCGGTTTTCACACCGACATTGGTGCTTTCATTGAGAGTTCCACTGTGCCGTCACCGTAAGGCTTGATGGCTCCTTCGATCATCAGCAACGATGCGATCCAGGGTGAGATTTTCCTCCCCGGACAGATCTTCGTATTCGGCGGCTTCGTACTGCGGGCCAGCTCGCTTGGTCATCTGGAGCAGATCGATAGCTACACCCCTGGCCATCAGGTCAGGTTTGGATACTTGAACTATACTGCCGACATCCGCGGGGACTTGATCTTCGACGGATTCGAGCCCAGTCAGGTGCACCGCACAATCACGACGAGCATGATTTAGCTCTGCCGTCGGACAGTGTTCGGGAGATCACACCTGCAACCACTCCGGCCCTCAATCCGGAACAAATTGCGCCATCTGAGGACGGGTGGATGGACTCCGCCTCGGAGGCCGCACACTCGGTGGCGATAGAGCCGAATACTAACTTCACCTCCTGCGAGACCCGTGTTGCCGAACCGATGGATTCGTGCCCGGCCACGGACTCCGAGCCGCTTGCGTCCGCGCACATCAAATCCGATTGGGCACCGATCATGGAGTTTACCTCCGTGGACATCTTTCAGCACTCGCCTTTTGGTGACGTACTAAACTCGTTGAAGTCTCTCTCCCTATCACGAGACCCTTGGCCGAACTATGTACGGCTAGAATGGGACGCGGACGACGAAGAAATTCGCGCCCCACCCACCACCCACTTAGTAGCCACTGTCGACGATTTAACCGACATGCTCGACTTCGGCTCCGAAGACATCGACGGTATGGACGACGATGCAGGAGATGAACAAGAACCATCGCCCACGGGGCGCTGGACTGCCACCTCATCGTATGACATATACATGGTGGACACCCCCAAAGAAGGGGATGGCGATAAGAGAACGGAGGATAATCCCTCCAAGAAGCAACCCAAGCAGCGACGTCAGCGACGCCGCTCTAAGTCTCGCCATAGTAAAAGCAGCGATACCGGCACAAGGGACAATAACACTCCAGATAGTGCCGAAGACGACGATAATCCCCTCCAGCAAGACCTCGAGCAGGAGGATGAACAAGCTAGCCCTCCGGAACAGGCAGCAAATGGAGAATCAGAGGATCATAATTACATGCCTCTCTCCGAAGACGAAGTGAGCCTCGGCGACGAAGAATTTATCGTGCCTGAGGATCCCGTCGAGCAGGAGCGCTTCAAGCGCCGGCTTATAGCCACAACAAACAGCCTGAAGAAAAAGCAACAACAGCTTCGAGCTGATCAAGATCTGCTAGCGGATAGATGGACTGAAGTCCTGGCAGCCGAGGAATACGAACTCGAGCGCCCAACCAAGAGTTACCCAAAGCGCAGGTTGCTACCTCAACTCGAGGAGGAAGCATTGAAACCTACATCACCAGCGTATGATGCGGCTGATCGGCCACCTTGTGGCTGAGACAGAGAGGCATTTCAGCCCGAAGTCCAGCCCGCACCCCGCCGCCATTCAAACAAAAATACCAAGGCCCGGGGCAACACGCGGGACCTGCGAGACGTATTGGAAAACAAAACAAAACATGCAAGGTCGATCTATGGATCACGGGGTCGCTCCCCAACAAGTGATGATGATCGTCACGCTGGATACACTAAAAACAAATCCGGCCGGGCCGAACACAGCAGACAAGACTCATATGAACTGCATCGTGATATAGCCCGGCACAGAGGCGCCGCACACCCCCTATGCTTCACTGATGAAGTAATGGATCACGAATTCCCAGAAGGGTTTAAACCCGTAAACATTGAATCGTATGATGGTACTACAGACCCCGCGGTATGGATAGAAGACTTCTTCCTCCACATTCACATGGCCCGCGGGGATGACCTACATGCCATCAAGTATCTCCCGCTAAAACTCAAAGGGCCGGCCCGGCATTGGCTTAATAGCTTGCCGGCAAACTCCATCGGAAGCTGGGAGAGCCTGGCAGATGCGTTCCTGGACAATTTCCAAGGCACTTATGTGCGACCGCCGGATGCTGACGATTTAAGTCATATAACTCAGCAGGCAGGGGAATCGGCCAGGAAATTCTGGACCCGGTTCCTAACTAGAAGAACCAAATTGTCAACTGTCCGGATGCAGAGGCCTTAGCGGCATTTAAGCATAATATCCGTGACGAATGGCTCGCCCGGCACCTCGGCCAAGAGAAGCCAAAATCGATGGCAGCCCTCACGACACTTATGGCACGCTTTTGTGCGGGCGAAGATAGCTGGTTGGCTCGTAGTACCAATACAATAAGCAAACCTGGCATATCAGAATCCAGGGATAGCAACGGCAAACCACGACGCAACAAACACAAGCGCCGTAAATATGGTGAAAACGCCGAAAATACGGCAGCTAATGCCGGGTTCAGGGGCTCAAAGTCCGGTCAGCGGAAAGGGCCACCCAAAAATAACAATCCGGGTCCATCCAATCTGGACCGCATACTTGATCGCCAATGCCAAATTCATGGCACCCCAGGAACGCCAGCCACCCATACCAACAGAGAATGCTGGGTCTTCAAACAAGCCGGCAGGGCAGGCGCCAAAGACGGAGAAGGGGGGCCTCAAAGCGATGATGGCGACGAAGAGCCCAGATCACCGAACACAGGAGGGCAAAAGAAATTTCCCCCGCATATTCAATCGGTGAACGTGGTAAATATCACCCAAATTACCAACTCGGACCGGATATGCACCCTTAGGGATGCCGACTTAATGGAACTAGTCGTCCCACAGTATAAACTAGGGCCGGTCACCTTCAACCGCACGGATCGTCCGGTTAACGCCAATCATGGCAATCCAACCGCACTAGTCCTCGAGCCGATCATAGACGGGTTCCACCTCACTCGAGTCCTTATGGACGGAGGCAGCAGTCTAAATCTGCTTTACCAGGACACAGTGCGCAAGATGGGAATCGATCATTCGGCGATCAAACCCACTAAAGCCACTTTCAGAGCCATTATACCAGGTGTGGAAGCCAGCTGTACAGGCTCCATTGCCCTTGAGGTAGTCTTCGGATCACCAGAAAATTACCGTACCGAAGAGTTAATCTTCAAAATCGTCCCTTTCCGAAGTGATTATCAGGCACTGCTCGGACGAACCGCGTTCGCTTGATTCAACGCAGTGCCACATTATGCCTACCGTAAGCTCAAGATGCCCAGTCTGCGCGGCGTCATCACGGTCAATGGGAAGGCCGAACCTTCCCCCGGCACAAACAAATACACGACTGCCTTAGCAGCAGAAGCAACGAGCAGCACCTTGCAGCCCAACCTCGAGTCAACGTCCAGGCTCCCATACACCGTCAAGGGACTCCGAACTGCTTCGCCGAAGGATAGCCCGGCTCGTCCAGAGCTCAATTAAACACTCCGGCGAAAGCCAGGATAGCCCGAACTCAGCGGCTCAACCGCTCTCCGGTACGCAAATATTTCTTACATTTCCTTCACAGGTTCACCTTTGCGCCGACCAGGACGGGCTATACGGAGGTAGCTTGAACGCGCAAGGGAATCCTTAGACATTCCCCGCAATGACCATCCGGCTATATTATGGATCCGCACTCAGCTTCTTCCCCCTGGTCTCAGCAGGTTCCGCAATCATATTCCCTTTTTATCACATTACTTGTACTCATACGCATAGACGTACTATTCAAATACAACATGTGGATTTATATGACGTTTACCTGCCGTTATTTCCCATTGAAATTCTTATGTCAAGTGGCATCCGCACATAGCGATATGTCTTAAAATATGCCAGAGGCTTCGTTTTACCCATAACACGGCAATAAAGCCCGAACACCTTCATGGAAGTTCGGCACCCCGAACCTATAGTATTATATGCATCAGCTCCGAATCATGTCTTGGGTCAATAGTTGGGTTTGCCCGGCTCCCATGTTTTGGTGCCTTACGTTCCGCTATATCGGCTGAGGTAGCACTGGGAGAACTACTGCGATTGTGTCCCGATTCTTCCGGACGAGCACCTCAGTAGAGAAAGCCGAAAGCTGACTGTCATGATACGGCGAGAGCTGGTCGGCTGTTCGAGAGGTCACAAAATCTTTAAGGATTTCTCCCGCATAATGCCATAACCAATGCAGCGTGCGATGGATCGGTTTTTTCCCGATCAGGTGCTTATAGAGCCCCTAGTACGGTCTTCCGAACACCAGGGGCTGCGCCTACCATACTAAAGCTCCTATGGCTAAGTGAGAGTGATAAAGCCCTATAGTCCGATTGCCTGGTTCGTTGTGCTGAGCGCCTCCTTCGAAGGACCCAAAACTGGGATAAAGAGCGCTCAGGTTTATCCCGAACACCCCCATACTTATTACGTTGGGGCAGAAGCCGACGACTGGCCAACTCTCAGGTTTAACATATAAAAACGGCCGCACAGGAGGGTAAACTTTTATATAACAGACAACAAATCAATGACCTTGTTCAAACATTACAAAAGACAACATTATTGCATTCATGGGAATATAATGTCCTTGGTACATAGCTCCGCTGCAAGGTAGGATCCTTTCCGGACACTCTCATAATACAATTCAGGCTTGCGGTGCTCCTTCCCCTCTGGCGGTCCTTCGGTCATCAGCTTTTCAGCATCCATCTTCCCCCAGTGCACCTTTGCGCGGGCGAAGGCCATTCGCGCACCTTCTATGCAGACCGACCGCTTGATGACGTCAAGTCGAGGGCAAGCACTTACAAGCCACTTCACGAGCCCGAAGTAGCTGCTTGGAATCGGCTCGGCGGGCCATAGCCAGATAACCAAATCTTTCATGGCTAGTTCCGCCGCCTTATGCAGTTCGATCAGCTGTTTCAGTTGATCGGTAAAAGGCACCGGATAATTAGGTGCCAAATACTGCGACCAGAAGAGCTTATCTGCAGTGTCCCTTTCTTCGGCTTGGTAGAATTGGGCGGCATCTGATATGCTGCGAGGTAGCTCGGCAAATACCCCTGAGAAATCCGGATTCAAAATTAGAAACATAGTTTTCCCCTCAAATACTTGCTTTACATGGAAAAAGCCTTACCCGCCGCGATCTTTCTCGCCTCTTGGATCCCCTGCAGGGCGCTTTGGGTTTCCCCCCGGGCATCGCTCGTGGCCTGATGCGCCTTGGTGAGTTCGGATTCTTTCTCCGTTAAACTCTGCTCCAAGGCCTCACATTTCCTTACGGCCTCTTGCAGCTCCTGCTCAGCTTTAATAACCCTGGCCTCGTGCTTCTCACGAAGAGCCTGCTCTGTGGCTGCCCTTTTCTCGGCCTCGGCCACGGCCTTTTTAAGGGCCTCGACTTCGGTCACAATCCCTAGCACAAATCATGAAGCTTATTTCATACTGAAAATTCATTCGCAATAAATGCGAGCAAGGCTTGTGCATACCTTGTTTATCTCTCAACTGCATTCCCAATTGGCCAAGTTCTTCTTTGGACCGCTCCAAACTTTGACTCAGTCCGGAGATCTCCGCAGTACGAGAGGCAGCAGCCGCTACAGACGCCTGCTTATAACAGAAGAGAAATCGATATCATTCAATGAGTCTTCCTGCGATCATAAATTCGATCCCCTGTCCGGTTCTTTCTTTCACCGAACAGTGTATCAGGGGCTACTATCTATACTATGACACTCTTCGAAAACTCATAAAACATACCTCAAAGCCTCTTATAAGGTTGATACAGGCTTTGTTCAGTCCATTCTCAGTTGACTGAATCTTCTCTATCACCGCACCCATAAGGGCAAGGTGTTCATCAACGATGGAGGCATTTTTGAACGCCACCAACAAAGCATCCGACACCTCTGGTTGGACAGAGGTCGCCGATGGAACAGGCACGCCCCCTCCAGCCGAGGGAGGCTGCCTGCTTGATTCTGGAGCCGTATAGATCTCTGGAATCGCATCCGGCTGGGAGCCGAACTCAGGATGGCCCCCGCCGTCAGCTCCCATGGGAATCTTTTCCCCCACGTGTTCGGCCCCCGAGGTTTGACCTCCAGGCGTCGCCTTCACGGTTTTTCCTTTTCCTCCTTGGCCGGGGTCCTTCTAGGACGAAGCCTCGGTGTTATGCACCTGTTTGGAGGAAGGGGCCTTTGGGGGCGTCCCGCTCTCCATAGCAAGTCCTCTGATGAGGATTGTTTGGTACGGGACCTCGCCGGACTACAAAAAATATGGCTTAGGTTGAAATAGTATGCCATGATAAGTCCGGACGCCTAAACCGTACTCGGATTTTATATACTTACGAGTTCACCAGGGGCTGGGCCCTGGGATCCCATGCCGGGCCGCTGTCGGCGGCGGCAGTGGACTCCTCCGGAAGAGGAGCCTTTCCCCTTTTGGGCAGCTCGGCCTCCAAGTGTACGGAGGCCGTCCTCTTCTTTCTTCCCCCCGCAGGGGATTCATCTTCCTCCTCCTCCTCGTCCTCTTCGGAGGCGGAATCAACATCGGAGCCTTCGGATATTGTGTCCGATGTGCCGCGGCGACGAAGGCCGCCCCGGGTCTTTTTGGCCTCCTTCTCGGCCGTCTTCTTCAGCACCTTGTAAGGCGCCGGGACTAGCATCTTCGTCAGAAGTGGGACGGCCGGTTCTTCGGGCAGCGGGGCCGGACAATGGATCCGCTCCGCCTTCTTCGTCCAGCCCTGGGAGAGTTGTATAAAACACGTCAAAAGCTTCCTTTGGGTTATGTGGATAGAAAAGTTTGATAACTCACCGAACTTGCGGGCGGGACAGTTGGTACCCGCGGTCCTCGGCGGAGTCTGGCCATGATTTGCTGGACTTGAAAATCACCTTCCATATGTCCTTGTGCGAAGAGCCGAAGAGCTCTCGCAGGGTTTGGTGCCTGGCCCGATCGAACTCCCATAGATTGCAAGTCCGGTGCTGACAAGGCAGGGTCCGACGAACTAGCATCACCTGGACCAGATTGACAAGTTCAATGTTCTTGTCTCCTATATCTTCAACGCGCGTCTGGAGCACCGATAGTTCGTCGGACGAGGACCAGTCCAGGCCTTTCTTGACCCAGGATGTAAGCCGCAGGGGGGCGCCGGATCGGAACTCGAGAGAGGCGGCCCACTCTGTGCCGCGTGGCTCAGTGATATAAAACCACTGTTGTTGCCACTCCTTGACAGAATCATTAAAGGTTCCCGCTGGCCATATGACGTTGGGCATCTTGCTCACCATGGTGCCCCCGCACTCGGCGTGCTCGCCGCCCACCACCTTGGGCTTCACATTAAAAATCTTCAGCCATAAGCCGAAGTGCGGCAAAATGCGGAGAAATGCCTCGCACATGACAATGAATGTAGAAATGTTGAGGAAGGAATTAGGGGACAGATCATGAAGATCGGTTCCATAATAATACATGATGCTGCGAACGAACGGGTAGAGGGGAAACACTAGCCCGCGGACAAAGTGAGGGAGGAATACAACCCTCTTGTGGGGTTCCGGAGTAGGGACGATCTGTCCCGCCGTCGGGAGACGGTGGCTGATTCTCTTGGCAAGGTACCCGGCCTCCCGAAGCTTTTTGATATCCTTCTCTCGGACGGTAGAGGCCATCCATTTGCCTCCTGCTCCGGATCCGGACATCTTCGAAAGACCTTTTGTGGGCAGAGAAGACGAACGCTTGCGCGCTGGAGCTTGAGCGGATGGTAGGAAGCGTGGGTGCGAAAGGGAGTTCTTATCCCCTTATAAAGGCAGCAGGGATTCTACGCCTTCCCACTTGCCTGGTAAAACCTCTTATTTCCCCAAGCGCCGTAATTAATGGCGCGGTTGGGTTACCCACACCCGTATTGATGAGATCCCGTGATAAGGGGACACGATCTCTGTTTCGACAAGACATGCCAAGGAAATCGCCTTGCAATATGTGCAGAGGCTGGTTGTGAAAAAACGGTTCGAATAATGACCGGGCCGTGGTGTGATGTCATGCTGCAAGATGCGTCAGTAGATTAGATTTGTGGAAATATTATTCTCTCTACGGTGGTATGTGGAATTTGTTTTGCAGAGCCGGACACTATCTTTGTGTTCAAAATCTTCTATGGAGTATTCCGAGGAGGAACCCGCCTTGCAATGCCGAAGACAATCTGCGCGCCGGACTCATCGTCATTGAAGCCTAGTTCAGGGGCTACTGAGGGAGTCCTGGATTAGGGGGTCCTCAGAGAGCCGGACTATATCCTTTGGCCGGACTGTTGGACTATGAAGATACAAGATTGAAGACTTTGTCCCGTGTCCGGATAGGACTCTCCTTGGCGTGGAAGGCAAGCTTGGAAATACGGATATGTAGATCTCCTCCCTTGTAACCGACTCTGTGTAACCCTAGCCGCCTCCGGTGTCTATATAAACCGGAGGGTTTAGTCCGTAGGACAACAACAATCATACCATAGGCTAGCTTCTAGGGTTTAGCCTCTACGATCTCGTAGTATATCAACTCTTGTAATACTCATATCATCAAGATCAATCAAGCAGGAAGTAGGGTATTACCTCCATCGAGAGGGCCCGAACCTGGGTAAACATCGTGTCCCCCGCCTCCTGTTACCATCCGCCTTAGACGCACAGTTCGGGACCCCCTACCCAAGATCCGTCGGTTTTGACACCGACACCAGCCTCCAGCGCCACCTGGGTGCCCGGGCTTTGGACCCGGGTGCCCGGCCTCGACCGCCCAGCCCCCTGCGTCTACCCCGGGTGCCCGGGCCTTGGACCACCGGGTGCCCGGACCCCTTCGAGGGCCTACGTGCCTGTTTGGGCTTTTTCCCTTGTACCCATCTCCCTCTCTTATTTCGCCCCTAGACTACAAGTACCCCCACCTAGCTCATTAGAGAGGATAACAAAGTATATGAGAGACATTAGAGAGCTTTGCTCCTTGTACCCACTCCTCTAGGAGATCAAGACCTCCTAGGAGAAGATCCCTAGTGGATATCAAGCCCCCATCTTGGGAAGGATCCCCATCATAGGATCATCAAGACCTCTCTCCTCATAGGATTGGGATGAACTAGAACCTTGTATCTTTCCTTTGTTGCACTTGAATCATTGTGACCTCTTGTGTGTTCTTGGATCTAGCATATGTGTGATTGGATCTAGTCAATTTGAGTGTTTCCCCTCTTTTGTGTTCTTCGTGTTCTTGGGGATTTCCCCTCCAATTTGTGAAAGATCTCCATCTAGGGTTCCACCCTACAACACAGTGTCTCTTATCACCAGAAAAAATCTCGAAAAGGTTTCGTGGCACTTGGAGTTCGTTTGGTATTGATATTCTACAAAGTAAAAAACAAGCAAAAAACAACAACTGGCACTGGGCACTATGTCAATAGGTTAGTCCCAAAAGATGATATAAAGTTGCTAGTAAATGTATATAAACATCCAAGATTGATAATATAACATCCTGGAACAATCAAAAATTATAGATACGTTGGAGACGTATCAACTTCCTGAACCACTACCTAAACCAACCCCAAAGAAGAGAGGTATTCTATTCCTCAGTCGAGAAGATATGCAAGAGGCAAAGAAATCTATGAAGGAAAAGGGTATTAAATCTAAAGATGTTAAGAATTTACCACCTATTAAAGAAATACATGGGCTTGATACCCTGACAGAGGTAGTAGAGATAAATTCTCTTATTAGATCCGATGAAGGTGATATTCCTTATATTAAATCTGCTAGTCAATGCCTAGATGAATTTGATAATTACATTGTTAAGCGGGCATTTTAACATGTATGTTCGCAAGCAATTGAAACGGAATGATTTGAGCAATTGATCGTTTGAGTGATTTGATGTTTAGAATTGGTTACAATGTTAAAGGTTTCAGTAAACATTCATCCATGGTTCATACACCCAGTTAGAACAAATAGCTAAGTCACAAAATGATTTGCTTAATGAGATGAATAATAAAATGAATGATCATGTTGTTAGGGTAATGACTAGAGGAGGTAAAATGACTCAGTCCTCTATATCCTGAAGGTCATCCCAAGAGAATTGAGCAAGATTTTCAGCGAATTAGTATTGATGTACCCAGAAGAGGAGGGGATGATGCAGTATAGTAGAGATAAGTATTTCCCTCAGTTAAGAACCAAGGTTATCAATCCAGTAGGACAATCATGCAACACCTCGTTAGCAGTACCTGCACACAAAATAACAAATACTTGCACCCAACGCGAACAAGGGGTTGTCAACCCCTTGATGATTATTTGTAAGATTAAATTTTGTAGTGATAGATAGATAAAATACAAAATAAAATAAAGTAAAGAAAAATTACAACAAGGTATTTTGGGATTTTAATATATGATAAAAGTAGACCCCGGGGCCATTGTTTTCACTAGAGGCTTCTCTCTTGGTTGCCCTTTCGAAGAGGTTGATCCCTTTTGTTGTTGTCTTCATTTCTCTGCTTCAAGTCACCATGATCAAGTCGTCATCCTTTCTTCGGGAACTCCATCGTACTTACGAAAGAATAAAGGGTGGTTATTCCGGAAGAACGGACCTCTGCAAGGTCGACTAACTGGTCGATAACATCGAGGATGGTGGCGGGAAGTAACTCTCGAACTAAAACTTAAGAAAATATCGAGAGCAAAGTAAGGAGGTATTATGGGAAGTTTCGAGCGGGCATGCAATCGTTCGTTGCCTGAAACGAAATGTGACAGGGGTTCAGAGCAAATGGGAAAGTATTGCGTCCGGTACCAGAATAGATCACTAGGCAGGTGGCCCGTGAATCACATACGAAGTCAAGCTCGAGGAATAACTTCGACAACAGGGTGTATAGGAGAGTCAGGTTTCGATCCTATGGAACTGTGGGTTATGGGCCCACCATGTGGGTTAAAAGTAGGAAGGGCGGAGACGTCTTGCGTGATCACGTAAGCAAGGCATGTCAGAGGATAGCCTGTCTTTTATGTCGGCAACAACATCGGTACCAAGGGCGAGGGACGAAGAGAACCATTTTCCTGCTCGTTGAAACGAGGCGGACCAATAGGCAAGTTCTCGTCCATCGGTGGTTGCCGGAATGTCACCAACAATAGTAACAGGGTCTTACTGACAGAGTTGTACACCGAGGTGTTTGCACAAGCAGGGAATTAATACTGCTTAGATCATAATGATCACCAGAAACGTTAAACCAACCAATGGAAAGGAAAATATGATTAACAGATTAAACAGAACAATGGAAAGGAAAATGTGTTTAAACACATATTTCAGGGGTATATCCTTCCCAAGGACAATGGTTAGAAGAGAACCATTTAGGTTAGGGAAGAGGAAGTTCATGACATTACCCAAACAACGGTGTTTGAATAATTGATAACGAAAATTTAGCATTGTGCTTCAAATGTTTTTATTGAAGATCGGAGTACCACAGACATGCTTCGAGATAGCATTGACATGGTCATTAGGTAAGATCAGGCTATGGATACACAAAGGATCCATCAGGAACAACTTATAGAGTAAGTCTTACAATTTCCTCATGGAAGAATAGCTAACCATGCTAAAAAGGAAAACTTATAACAATAGGGCCTCTAGGCATGATATCACCCTACTGGGTTATATAAAGACCAATCCTATGACTCTTGGAAAAATGCTCCAACCATCATATCAGACCGAGATTTAGTTCTGATTGGTGGCAGGATACCTAGGAAGAAAAGGTGCAACACAATTGACGAGATGACAATGTAAGATTCTCGGGAAATGAACTATGGAGCGAGTTCCGACACACGAGTTCATCATTAAATCAAGGAGAGGTGAGGAGGTGGCTGATTGACTCAGCGACAATTCATTGAGATTTTCAACAGATGGATTTCCACACTTATGTGATCAAGGACATAACATTTGTTAGATCAAATGATATAATGAGGTATGCTGGAGGAAAACATACACAGTTAAACATTGGTTGAAAGGTGTACCCGAAATATGGGCTTAGGTAGCATGATCAGTGTTAGAATGGTGATCCGATAACGAATGGTCTAAGAATGAAATATCGACCATTAACTTAAAAGCAATAGGGTTGCTAGAAGTTTTGTAGTCGCACATCCTAGTTCAATTGTCGGTTTTCCGGTTAAAAACAACACGGGAACCAAGGAAGAATGGTGATGGTGAGATGTATCACTAAATCAAGAATTTTTAAAAGGTGGAGCAATTCTCACAACATCCTCGACATAACAGATGGTAATACTCTAAGGTAGAACATATCATAAGCTAGATAGCAAGGAAATCAAGATACAACACAAAATATGAACAAGTTGGTGTTGGGGGGAGGCAAGAATGTTGTCGATGATAACACAATTCATCGACGGGCAAGGATGGTATTTCTCATCCTGAATTTCGACACACAACTAGGAAGAAGTCAAATTGTTGACAATGATCACGACAAATTTGTCGAGAGGTTTTCCAGAAGATGTAATTGATCGACGATGACATCAAGTCGAAGGAATGATGAAAGCGAAAGGTTATTGGGACCACGGGTAGGACACAAACTCGAAATCAAGTTTGCTGTTCAAGGAGATGTGATATGACAAGGAATATCGACGCGAGATTAGCTCACTGTCGAAAGTTGTGCTCCGGGAAGAAGGACGGGGTGGCAATGTTTAAAATTTAGCACGATAAAGATATAGCCAATCAGGCTAGGAATGACTTGAAGGATTATTAAACTCGTAAGCCACAAAAATTACTTAGAGTTATTGAATCGGAGTGCGGAATTGATTCACTTATCGGTGTCTTTGAGGGGCTCTAACAACTCAGAACCCGTTGGAAAAATGGAATCGATATTAGTTGATGAAGAACTCATAAGAAGTTAAGTAGTTACTTGGCATTCTCTAGATACCAGGGGGGTAATACTCGACGATAGACCAAAGTAGAGGTTGGACGGGGGGTATTGCTCTGCAGAGGACAAGTGCTTAAACTTGCACGAGAAATGGTATTTAAAGGAGAACATGGTCGGAACCACAATTGCAAAAGGATGAATACACAGATACTAGACGATATCATATCAAGGAAATAGTTATTATTACAAGAAGCTTCTATGATAGGATCTACATCGTGTCCATGGGCATGAACACAAAGTTCAAGGTCGACTCCCACTTCTGCAATGCATAACATTTCATTCACTACTCTATAAAAAATAATTTGAGTGCAAAGACCTACCTGGTGAATTACCAGAGGAGTATGAACCTTGGAAAACTTTCGGGTTCACACAGATTAAGGAAGGCACAGGTTCAACCCATCAGGGCAACTTAGAAACATATGCCACAAGCTTCGAGAGTGATTATCACAAGCTCAAAAGTAGAGCATGGTTGACAAAGCAGAGGATACAATTTACCAAAGGCATTATGTATCCGAGGAAAGACTCACAAAGTTATTGAATATGAAGGACGTCGCCGGATAAGATCCCATAAAGGTTCTGGTGGTCCACAAGAGACCTGATGTGAGCATCCGTACTCAACCAGCAGAAGAAAGAAAGCAAGGAGATCGGATTATCAAAACAACCGACTAATTCAAAGCTCCAATGCAAAGGAATTATGAGCTCCAAATCAAGGGATCAGAAGCAAATACTCTGATCAAGGATGGATAGGTTGATTAGGCTTAAGGGTACAATCAATGGCAATTTCATTGGTCGAGATCCAACTCATGTTTAATATGACGTCTGAGCTAGAAGGATGAATTCTAGGATCTGATGGAGGACTGCGAGAATTCACAACATATTGAATCAACGGACTCAAAATGATAATGACAAGAGATGCCAATAAGATTACGAGACTTAAGATTAATCATAATGCAAGTAAGCAAGAATTTCAAGAGCAAAAAGGCTTGCGAGGTCAACTTTTGTGAAATCCTTGAATCAAC
Organism: Triticum aestivum; assembly: GCF_018294505.1. NCBI lineage: Eukaryota > Viridiplantae > Streptophyta > Magnoliopsida > Poales > Poaceae > Triticum > Triticum aestivum. The sequence goes on along the minus strand of NC_057799.1, from coordinate 421,738,666 downwards.
TGGGGATGAGCGGATACTCAGTAAGTGCGCGAATTATCCGTAGGGGTATTCAGGTGACAAAGAACAGCAAGGTAGTAAGCTCAAAGGATTCTCGTAACAACAAAGAGAATTACGGGGTATCTTGTAGTAACAAGATCAACCGGGAAACATTGTATGAATAGCGAGTATACGTGGTTATCCATAGGAGTTTACCGATGAAAGGGAATTGCAAAAGAGATGAACACAAGTTCTCGGGTTATCAGCGGAGAGTATCTTCAGGGTCTTCACGTGCAGCAGACGATCATCAGCAATAAGGGGCTCTCCGGGTGAAAGTGATAACGAGACCCTAATGTTAGATTTAGCAAAAATTCACTTACCCAAATAGAAGAGAGATCAGAGTCCCAGAGTATAGACAAGGAGTAAAAGATCCTAATACCACCCAATGGCGACGTGGGCCCGTAAGCCACACAGCCATGTTAGTAAAAGTTTTCAATAGACTCGACTTCGGCCAAGGAGTTGGAAAGGGGATTCCTACAGGCAGTCGGCTCTGATACCAACTTGTGATGCCCCCGATTTGACCGTACACTAATCATGCACGCAAACGTGTACGATCAAGATCAGGGACTCACGGGAAGATATCACAACACAACTCTAAAACATAAATAAGTCATACAAGCATCATAATACAAGCCAGGGGCCTCGAGGGCTCGAATACAAGTGCTCGATCATAGACGAGTCAGCGGAAGCAACAATATCTGAGTACAGACATAAGTTAAACAAGTTTGCCTTAAGAAGGCTAGCACAAACTGGGATACAGATCGAAAGAGGCCCAGGCCTCCTGCCTGGGATCCTCCTAACTACTCCTCGAAGCCGAACTCCATGTAGAATCATCCTCGGGATCTCTAGCTCCTGGACTCCAGCATCTGGTTGCGACAACCAGGTATAGAAAGGGGAAAAGAGGGAGAAAAGCAAGCGTGAGTACTCATCCAAAGTACTCGCAAGCAAGGAGCTACACTACATATGCATGGGTATATGTGTAAAGGGCCGTATCAGTGGACTGAACTGCAGAATGCCAGAATAAGAGGGGGATAGCTAATCTTGTCGAAGACTACGCTTCTGGCCACCTCCATCTTGCAGCATGTAGAAGAGAGTAGATGGTAAGTTCACCAAGTAGCATCGCATAGCATAACCCTACCCGGCGATCCCCTCCTCGTCGCCCTGTTAGAGAGCAATCACCGGGTTGTATCTGGCACTTGGAAGGGTGTGTTTTATTAAGTATCCGGTTCTAGTTGTCATAAGGTCAAGGTACAACTCCGGGTCGTCCTTTTACCGAGGGACACGGCTATTCGAATAGATAAACTTCCCTGCAGGGGTGCACCACATAACCCAACACGCTCAATCCCATTTAGCCGGACACACTTTTCTGGGTCATGCCCGGCCGCGGAAGATCAACACGTCGCAGCCCCACCTAGGCTCAACAGAGAGGTCAACACGCCGGTCTAAATCCTATGCGCGCAGGGGTCTGGGCCCATCGCCCATTGCACACCTGCACGTTGCGGTGCATTAAGGACATAAGCCTTCTGTGCAGCAATGAGGACAATCCTCAGTTCACGGACCCAGTCCACCATAATTGCTTATGATTTATTTGGTTCACTCCGAACATCTTAGTTTTGACATTTTAAAACTTTTATTGTTTGCTTAATTTTGAATTTGAATTCAAAACGGTTTCGAACTAACGCGAGATTATCAACAGTAACCGAGGTGACGTGGCATCATTAGCAGAGGTTCACTGTAGCTTAATTATCTGGGCGTCACAGTGGGGACGCGCCTACCCCCTTGGGTGCGCCCTCCTACCCCGTGGCTGCCTCGTTGCTTCCTTGAGTTCCACTCCAAGTCTCCTAGATTGCGTTTGTTCCAAAAAATATCCTCGTGAAGGTTTCGTTCCATTTGATATTCCTTTTCTGCGAAACACTGAAATAGGCAAAAAATAGCAATTTGCACTGGGCCTTCGGTTAATAGGTTAGTCCCAAAAATAATATAAAAGAGCATAATAAAGCCCATTAAACATCCAAAACAAATAATATAATAGCATGGAACAATCAAAAATTATAGATACGTTGGAGACGTATCATTGGGCAATTGATAGAAAACTGAATAATGATGATGATATCCAAATGATCATGTATATAGGCATCACATCCGAGACAAGTAGAATGATTCTTTCATGCATCTACTACTATTACTCCACACATCGAGCGCTATCCAGCATGCAGCTAGAGTATTAAGTTCATAAAGAACGGAGTAACGCCTTAAGCAAGATGACATGATGTAGACAAAGAAAACTCATGAATAAACCCCATATTTTATCCTTAATGGCAATGATACAAATATGTGTCATGTCCCTTTCTGTCACAGGGATTGAGCATCGCAAGATCGAACCCATCACAAAGCACCTCTCCCATTACAAGAAAAATCAACCTAGTTGGCCAAACCAAATCAATAGATCGGGGAGAAATACAAAGCTACAATAATCATGCATAAAAGGGTTTAGATAAAACTCAAATGATATTCATGGATAATCTGATCATAAACTCACAATTCATCAGATCCCAAAAAACACACCGCAAAAATTTATTACATCTAATAGAACTCCAAGAACATCGAGGAGAACATTGTATTGAAGATCAAAGAGATAGAGGAAGCCATCTAGCTACTAACTATGGACCAGTAGGTCTGTGGTAAACGACTCACACATCATCGGAAGGGCAGCAAGGTTGATGTAGAGTGCCGCCGTGATTAATTCCCCCTCCAGTAGAGTGCCGGAAAAGGCCTCCAGATGCGATCTCGCGAGAACAGGAACTTGCGGTGGCGGAAAAATTATTTCCTCTCGCTCTCTGTTGGTTTCTCGATTTTAGAGAATTGATAGAGGCGGAGTTAGATCAAACGGAGCCTCATGGGCCCACGCTTCATCTTCTAGCCTTCTCCCGAAGCTTCCAATGTCTCTTTTGTCCAAAAAAATCTCCAAAAAGGTTCGTGGCATTTGGACTTCGTTTGGTACTGATATTCTGAAAAACCAAAAACAGGCAAAAAACAACAACTGACACTGGGCACTAAGTTAATAGGTTAGTCCCAAAAAATGATATATAATGACATATAATTGCATATAAAACATCCAATATTGATACTATAATAGCATGGAACAATAAAAAACATGGGCCTTTTCCTACTAACCCACCTAGAAATAAGGACGAGGAAGACTTTGAGTGCTTTGTTGAAATGCTTAGACCCGTCTTTTTGCACACTCGTTTGACTGATATTTGAAGATGCCTCCATATGCTAAATACATGAAAGATATTGTCACTAATAAAAGAAAGATACCTAAGGTTGAAATTTCTACCATTCTTGCAAGTTATTCATTCAAGGGTGGACTACCTAATTGTTGGGGAACGTAGTAATTTCAAAAAAAAAATTCCGACGCACACGCAAGATCATGGTGATGCATAGCAACGAGAGGGGAGAGTGTTGTCCACGTACCCTCGTAGACCGACAGCGGAAGCATTATCACTACGCGGTTGATGTAGTCGAACGTCTTCACGATCCGACCGATCAAGTACCGAACGTACGGCACCTCCGAAGTTCTACACACGTTCAGCTCGATGACGTCCCTCGAACTCCGATCCAGCCGAGTCTTGAGGGAGAGTTTCGTCAGCACGACGGCGTGGTGACGATGATGATGTTCCACCGACGCAAGGCTTCGCCTAAGCTTCGCGACGGTATTATCGAGGTGTAATCTGGTGGAGGGGGGCACCGCACACGGCTAAAATATCGTATATCAAGTGTGTTCTTAGGTGCCCCCCTGCCCCCGTATATAAAGGAGCAAGGGGAGGCCGGCTGCCTATGGGGCGCGCCAAGGAGAGGGGGGGAGTCCTCCTCCTAGTAGGAGTAGAACTCCCCTTTCCTAGTCCTACTAGGAAAAGAAGGGGGGAAGGAAAGAGAGGGAGAGGGAGAGGGAAAGGGGGCTGCGCCCCCCTCTCCTAGTCCAACTAGGACTCCTCTGGGAGGGGGCGCACCACCTCATGGCTGCTGCCCTCTTTCTCCCCTCAAGGCCCACTAAGGCCCAATACTTCCTGGGGGGTTCCGGTAACCCTCCGGCACTCCAGTTTAATCCGAAACTTCTCCGGAACACTTCTGGTGTCCGAATATAGTCGTCCAATATATCAATCTTTACGTCTCGACCATTTCGAGACTCCTCGTCATGTCCGTGATCACATCCGGGACTCCGAACAACCTTCGGTACATCAAATCACATAAACTCATAATATAACTGTCATCGTAACTTTAAGCGTGCGGACCCTTTGGGTTCGAGAACAATGTAGACATGACCGAGACACTTCTCCGGTCAATAACCAATAGCGGGACCTGGATGCCCATATTGGCTCCCACATATTCTACGAAGATCTTTATCGGTCAGACCGCATAACAACATACGTTGTTCCCTTTGTCATCGGTATGTTACTTGCCCGAGATTCGATCGTCGGTATCTCGATACCTAGTTCAATCTCGTTACCGGCAAGTCTCTTTACTCGTTCCGTAATACATCATCCCGTAACTAACTCATTAGTCACAATGCTTGCAAGGCTTATAGTGATGTGCATTACCGAGTGGGCCCAGAGATACCTCTCCGACAATCGGAGTGACAAATCCTAATCTCGAAATACGCCAACCCAACAAGTACCCTTGGAGACACCTGTAGAGCACCTTTATAATCACCCAGTTACGTTGTGACGTTTGGTAGCACACAAAGTGTCCCTCCGGTAAACGGGAGTTGCATAATCTCATAGTCATAGGAACATGTATAAGTCATGAAGAAAGCAATAGCAACATACTAAACGATCGGGTGCTAAGCTAACGTAATGGGTCATGTCAATCACGTCATTCTCCTAATGAGGTGATCCCGTTAATCTAATGACAACTCATGTCTATGGCTAGGAAACATAACCATCTTTGATTGACGAACTAGTCAAGTAGAGGCATACTAGTGACACTTTGTTTGTCTATGTATTCACACATGTATTATGTTTCCGGTTAATACAATTCTAGCATGAATAATAAACATTTATCATGATATAAGGAAATATATAATACTTTATTATTGCCTCTAGGGCATAATTCCTTCAGTCTCCCACTTGCACTAGAGTCAATAATCTAGTTCACATCGCCATGTGATTTAACATCAATAATTCACATCACCATGTGATTAACACCCATAGTTCACATCTCTATGTGACCAACACTCAAAGGGTTTACTAGAGTCAATAATCTAGTTCACATCGCTATGTGATTAACACCCAAAGAGTACTAAGGTGTGATCATGTTTTGATTGTGAGATAATTTTAGTCAACGGGTCTGTTACATCCAGATCCGTATGTATTTTGCAAATTTCTATGTCTACAATGCTCTGCACGGAGCTACTCTAGCTAATTGCTCCCACTTTCAATATGTATCTAGACCGAGACTCAGAGTCATCTAGATTTAGTGTCAAAACTTGCATCGACGTAACCCTTTACGATGAACCTTTTGTCACTTCCATAATCGAGAAACATATCCTTATTCCACTAAGGATAATTTTGACCGCTGTCCAGTGATCTACTCCTAGATCACTATTGTACTCCCTTGCCAAAATCAGTGTAGGGTATACAATAGATCTGGTACACAGCATGGCATACTTTATAGAACCTATGGCCAAGGCATAGGGAATGACTTTCATTCTCTTTCTATCTTCTGCCGTGGTCGGGCTTTGAGTCTTACTCAATTTCACACCTTGTAACACAGGCAAGAACTCTTTCTTTGACTGTTCTATTTTGAACTACTTCAAAATCTTGTTAAGGTATGTACTCATTGAAAAAACTTATCAAGCGTTTTGATCTATCTCTATAGATCTTGATGCTCAATATGTAAGCAGCTTCACCGAGGTCTATCTTTGAAAAACTTCTTTCAAACACTCCTTTATGCTTTGCAGAATAATTCTAGATTATTTCTGATCAACAATATGTCCTTCACATATACTTATCAGAAATGTTGTAGTGCTCCCACTCACTTTCTTGTAAATACAGGCTTCACCGCAAGTCTGTATAACACTATATTCTTTGATAAACTTATCAAAGTATATATTCCAACTCCGAGATGCTTGCACCAGTCCATAGATGGATCGGTGGAGCTTGCATATTTTGTTAGCACCTTTAGGATTGACAAAACCTCCTGGTTGCATCATATATAACTCTTCTTTAATAAATCCATTAAGGAATGCAGTTTTGTTTATCCCTTTGCCATATTTCATAAAATGCGGCAATTACTAACATGATTCGGACAGACTTAAGCATAGATACGAGTGAGAAACTCTCATCGTAGTCAACATCTTGAACTTGTCGAAAACCTTTTGCGACAATTCTAGCTTTGTAGATAGTTACACTACTATCAGCGTCCGTCTTCCTCTTGAAGATCCATTTAATCTCAATGGCTCGCCGATCATTGGGCAAGTCAATCAAAGTCCATACTTTGTTCTCATATATGGATCTTATCTCAGATTTCATGGCCTCAAGACTATGCTTCTGGCAGCCTCCACCTTGCAGCATGTAGAAGAGAGTAGATGGTAAGTTCACCAAGTATCATCGCATAGCATAATCCTACCCGGGGATCCTCCCCTCGTCACCCTGTGTGAGAGCGATCACCGAGTTATATCTGGCACTTGGAAGGGTGTGTTTTATTAAGTATCCGGTTCTAGTTGTCATAAGGTCAAGGTACAACTCCAAGTCGTCCTGTTACCGAAGATCACGGCTATTCGAATAGATAAACTTCCCTGCAAGGGTGCACCACATTACCCGACACGCTCGATCCCCTTTGGCTGGACACACTTTCCTGGGTCATGCCCGGCCTCGGAAGATCAACACGTCGCAACCCTACCTAGGCACAACAGAGAGGTCGGCACGTCGGTCTAAATCCTATGGCGCAAAGGTCTGGGCCCATCGCCCATTGCACACCTGCACGTTGCGTGGGCGGCCGGAAGCAGACCTAGCCTCCCTAATACAAGAGCAGGCGTTCCAGTCCAATCCGGCGCGCGCCGCTCAGTCGCTGATGTCACGAAGGCTTCGGCTGATACCACGACGCCGGTTGCCCATATCTTGTCCCACGTTGCGGTTAGTGCGTATAAGGTAAATGACCCAACTCAGATCAAATACCAAGATCTCGTTAAGCGTGTTATTATGAAGTAACCACGGACGCCGACCAGGGCCAGGCCCACCTCTCACCTAGGTAGTCTCAACCTGCCCTGTCGCTCCGCCACAAAGATCCACCTAGAGGGCCGTCGGGACAAAGGTCCTTTCAGCCCCCAATCCGTGAATCACTCGCGGGAACTCTACGAGCCAACCTGACTTTAGTCACCACATATATCATGTAATATGGATATAAGTATATACCCGTGATCACCTCCCGAGTGATCACGGCCCGATAGTATAGCATGGCAGACGGACAAGAATGTAGGGCCACTGATGGAATACTAGCATCCTATACTAAGCATTTAGGATTGCAGGTGAGGATAACAACTGTAGCAACAATGACAGGCTATGCAGCAGAATAGGATTACTCGAAAGCGGTAACATGCTACACTACTCTAATGCAAGCAGTAGAGAGAAGAATAGGCGATAGCTGGTGATCAAGGGGGGCTTGCCTGGAAGCTCAGCCGAGAAGGAGGGGTCGTCAACACCGTAGTCGTACTGGGTAGCAGAGGCGTCGGTCTCGGTGTCTAGCGAGAGAAGAGGGGGAAGAAAGAATAAATATAAAAGCAAACATATGCATGACGATGCATGACATGACAATGAACGGTGCTAGGTGTGCCCTAACGCGGTAGTAGGTGATACCGGCGAAGGGGGGGGGACATCCGGGAAAGTATTCCCGGTGTTTCGCGTTTTCGGACAGATGAACCAGAGGGGGAAAGTTGCGTGTTTGCGATGCTAGGGATGTGTGGCGGACGAACGGGTTGTGTATCTGGATTCGTCTCGTCGTTCTGAGCAACTTTCATGTAGAAAACATTTTCATCTGAGCTACAGTTTATTTTCTATGTTTTTCTAAAGTTTTAATCATTTTCTAAATTTATTTATCTATTTAATTCTAACATTATCCAGAATAGTGAATGTTGACGTCATCATGATGTCAGCATGACGTCAGCAGTCAACAGGGCGTCGACTGGGTCAATCTGACGTGTGGGTCCCGCATGTCATACTCTGTTTATTCTAATTAGGATTTAACTAACCTAATTACTATTTAATTAATTAACAATAGTTAATTAGGTTAACTAAACAGGATTAATTAAGTTAATTAATTAATCAAATATATTTTTTATCATTATTATTTTTTAATCTTTTTTTATATAAAATCGTTCTGGGGGGTTGGGGCCCCACATGTCATAGGGCCATGGGCGCTAACGGGCGGTGGGTCACGGGCGGCGGGCGGCGGTTGCGGGCACATAGGCAAGGGGCGGGTGCCGTGGGTGCAGCCGCAACGGGCGCCGCCCAGCACCGCGAGGCGCCGGCGGCCACGGCACAGGCAGGCGGCCGGAGCGGCGCGGAGGAGGAGGGAGCCGCGCGGGCAGAGCACAGGCAAGGCCGCGGGTGTGCGGGTGGTCGCCGGAGAAGGAGGAGGAGGGCGTCGGGGCCGGAGTGGGATGGCGGGGGCTCAGCGTAGGAGCGGTGGGCCGCGGTGAAGGGCGCGCGCGCAAGCTGTGGGCTGCGCAGGTGAGCGCGGGTGCGCGCGACAGTGGGCGGGGTAGCAGCAATGCGCGGCGAGCAGGGGAGGCCGACCGGTGACTACGGGCGGCCGGCCACGCGGGCGCGCGTGCAGCGGGCACACGGGTGCAGGGGAACGCATGGGACGGGCGCGGTCGAGGCGCGACCATGGCGGGGTGAGCGCGTGACGATGGGCGCGTGCGAACTCGTCGAGACAGGGGGGAAAGAAGGGGAGGCCTCACGAGGTAGATGTAGGGCAATGGCAGCGGGGCTTGAGGTGGGGGACGGGGACGACGCGCGTAGGGGAGGCAGTCCGGCGGGGAGGCGGTTCGGTGAGGTGGCCTCCGGCGACAGCGTCGAGCGGCGGGGGCCGAGTCGGGCCCCGATCCAGATCGGATCGGGGGAGGAGATGGTGAGGGATGGTGGAGCCAGCGAGGAGTCGAGGACGGAGCGATGACGGCATGGGCGGCGGCGTCGCGGTTGAACCCCACCCCGATCCAGATGGGATCGAGAGGTGGTGGGGGAGAGGGAGAGGCGATGTGGGGAGAGTGGGGGTGGATGGGGTTAGGGTTACGGGACCAGGAGGTTAAGGGGAGTGGGGGGGTCGGCCGGCTGGGCCTTGTGTTGGCCCAGTTGGGCCAGAATGGCCCAGCGAGGGGGGTTGGTTTCCCCTTTTCTATTTGTTTGTTTGTTATTTTTCTCTTTTTATTTATTCTTCCCTGTTTTATTTTAGTTACATATTATTTTAGTTTTAGTAAAATATACACTTAGCATCTAAATTAGTATCTGAACTAAGTCCATAGTAACAAAAGGTCTAGTCCCCAAATAACTTAGTTTGACATTTTATTAATTATAAAAGGTATTTAAATAATCATTTTTGCTACTGTTTTTATTAATGTAGTGCACTTAAATACTTTACTGAAGTGTGGTTTCTTCACCAATATTTAGTATGTAATATTTGCCACAATCCGAACATTTTTATTTTATTGTTTGAAAACTTTTGTTGTTTGTTTTTATTTTAAAATTTGAACTGGGTTTCGAACTGACGCGAGTTTATCAACAGTAACCGAGGTGACGTGGCATCATTAGCGGAGGTTCACTGTAGCTTAACTATCCAGGCGTCACAATTCTCCTCCACTACAAGAAATCTCGTCCCGAGATTTTAAGAGATGGAGTAAGGGGAAAGATCTGGTCACAAAATTCTAACGAATCTTCTCGGTCTTGGTTGCTCTTCTCTAAGAGGTCGATCCATGGCGTTGATTTCTTCATTCCTATGCATCAATGCATCATGATGTAGTTGTCGTCCTTTCTTCGGGAACTCCTTCGTACTTACGAAAGAATAAGGGGGGTATCCGGGAGAACGAACCTCTGCAAGGTTGTCTATCTTGTAGATAACATCGGGGGAGGTGGCGGAAAGTAACTCTCAAATTGAAACTTAATAATATATCGAGAGCAAAGTATGAAGGTCGCATGAGAAGTTCCGAGTGGGCATGCAATCGCGCGTTGCCTGAAACGGAGTGTGAATAGGGGTTCAGAGCAACGTGAATAAGTATTGCATCTGATACCAGAATAGATCACTAGGAAGGTGGCTCGCGAATTACCTACGAAACCAAGAGCAAGGGATAACTTTGTCAACAAGGTGTACAGGAGAGTCAGGTTTCGATCCTGTGGAACTGTGGGTTATGGGCCCACCATGTGGGTTAAAAGTAGGAAGGGCGGTGACATCTTGCACAATCATGTAAGCAAGGCATGTTAGAGGACAGCCTGTCAGTTATGTCGGCAACAACATCGGTACCAAGGGCGAGGGACGAAGAGAACCATTTTCCTGCTCGTTGAACGAGGCCGACCAGTAGGCAAAGTTCTCGTCCATCGGTGGTTACCGGAATGACATCAACAAAAGTAACCGGGTCTTTCTGACAGAATTGTACACCGAGGTGTTTACAAAAGCAGGGGAATATTACTGCTTAGATCATATAGATCACAAGAAAGGTTAAACCAAACAATGGAAAGGAAAATATGATTATCAGGTTTAAGTAGAACAATGGAAAGGAAAATGTGTTTAAACACATATTTCAAGGGTATATCCTTCCCAAGGACAAGCAGAGCATGATATCCATGACAGGATATAATGTAGAAAACTCTTTAGGTAAGGGGAGAGAAATTTCATGACATTACCCACGCAACGGTGTTTGGATAATTGAGCAAGAAAAACATTTAGCATTGGGCTTCAAATGTTCTTGTTGAAAATCGGAGTACCACAGACATGCTCCGAGATAGCATTGACATGGTCTTCAAGCAAAGGTCGGACTTTGGATACTCAATGGATTCATCAGGAATAACTTGTAGAATAAGTCTTACAATTTCCTCATGGAAGAATGGATAGCCTTGCTAACAAGGAAACTATAACAATAGGTCCTCCAGCCAGGTGTACTAGGAATGACACCACCTTACCGGGTCATATAACGACCAATGTTATAACTCTTGAAAATATGTTCCAACCATCATATCTGACCGAGATTCAGATCTGGTTGGTGTCAGGATAACTCAGACTCAGGATGCCTGAGAAGAAAGGTGCAACACAAATTATCGAGATGACATTGTAATATTCTCAGGTGAACTATGGAAGTGAGTTCCGAAACAAGAGTTCATCATTAAATCAAGGAGAGGTGAGGAGGTGGTTGTGGACTCAGCGACAATTCCTCGAAATTTCCAAGAAGATGGAGTTCCAAAATTATGTGAACAAGGAGATAACATTTTTCATATCAAATGATATAATGATGTATGCTCGAGGAGAACATTCACGAGCAAACACTGGTTGGAAGGTGCACCCGAAATATGGGCTTTAGGTAGCATGATCAATGTTAGTATGGTGATTTGATAACCAATACACAAAGAATGAAACTATCGACCATTCACTATAAAGCAAATGGGGCTGCTAGAAGTTTCGAATTCACACATCATAGTTCAATTGTCGGTATTCCGGGTAGAAACAACACGGGGACCAAGAAATGAACAGAGATGGCGAGAAGTATTACTATTTCAAGAAATGATGGGTGGAGCAATTCTCACAACATCCTTGACATCAAAGATGGTAATACTCCAAGGTAGAAAGCAACAGAAGCTGGATAGCAAGGAACTCAAGGTACAACACAAAACATGAACAAGTTTGTGTCGGAGGGAAGGCAATAATGTTGTCGATGATAACACAAATCATCGAGGGGCAAGGAAGATATTTGTCATAATGAGTTCGATTGATATCCTGGAAGAGCTCAAAACGTTCATGATGATCACGACACATTTGTTGAGAAGTTTCATGAAGATATAATCGATTAGCGACAACATCAAGCCAAACGAATGGTGAAGCGAAAGGTTGTCGGAACCACAGATAAGATTGCAAGCTCAGAATCAAAATAGCCTTTTGAGACAACGAACATAATGTTGAAGGCTCGATTTAAGTTTAGTTTATTGATGTAATGGTGTTCCAGGGATGAAGGACATAGATAGCATGGTCAAGCTTCAGCATGACGATGATGGTTTAGACAATCGACTGAGAATGACATGATCGAGTACAAAATCGTAAGCAACAAACATTACTAAGAGTTGTTAAATCGTAGTGAGGTCTCGATTCACTTATCGATGTTCTCGAGTGATTTACCACTCAGAACCCCGGGGAAAATTGGAATTGGTAAGAATTAATAGTTGATGAACTCATAAGAAGTTATGTAGTTCCGTGATATTCTCAAGATACCGAGGGTAATACTCGAAGGCATATCAGAATAGAGGTTGAAGTGGCGTATTTATCCGCAGAAGGCAAGTACTTCAACTTGTCCGAGAATGGGATAAAAAATGATCAATCATGGTGGGAACCACGGTTACAAAGGCCCAACTTAGATACAAGATGAACTTATAACAAGGAGGCCATTATTAATACAAGAAACTTCCATGATAGATTCCACATCGGATCCATGGGCATGAACACAAAGTTCAAGGTCGACTCCCACTTCTCCAAACCACAACCTTACATTCACTTCTCGTTTTGATAAAGGCATTAGTGTTGAAAGTTTTACCTGGTGAAATACCAGATGAGTATGGCCCGTGAAATCTTTCAGGCTCACATAGATTAGGTAAGGCATTGGTCCAACCCATCGAGGCATCTTAGGAACATATACCACAAATATTTAGGAGTAATTAACACAAGCGCGAAAGTAGAGCATGGTTGTCAAAGCATTATGTATCAAGGAAATAACTCACAAGATTTGAATGTGAATGATACCATCGGATAACAACCCAGCAATGGGTTTGGTGGTCCATAACGGAGCTGACGTGACTATCGGTACTCAACCAGAGGAAGAAAGAATGTAAAGGCGTCAGATTATGGGAATAGCTAACTAATTCAAATCTCAAATGCAAACGAATTGTGATTTCCAAATCAAGGGATCAGACGCAAACGCTCTGATTAAAGATGGATAAGTTGAGTAGACTTAGGGGTACAACCGACGGCAATTCGGTTGGTCGAGAACCAGTTCATGTTTAAAATGACGTCTGATCCGGAAGGATGAATTCTAGGATTTCGACTAAGGATTGCGAGCATTCACCACATATCAAATCAAAGGCTGAAAATGACGATGACAAGGAATACTAATGAATATTGCTAGACCTTTGGAATGCAACCATAATGCAAGCAGACAAGTATTTGCACAGCAACAGCTGGCAGAGAATTACCGGAAGACCGGATAGTATATCAATGTACCTTGTGGATCATATGATCAACTAGTAATGAACAGTTCCTCGATAAGGGTGAAGAATTATTCGTAGGGGTATTCATGCGGCAAGGAACTGCGGGGTAGTAGCATAAAGGATGCTTGGAACATCGGAGAGTACTTGAGGGCACCTTGTAATAACAAGGGCAACTGGGGATGAAGGTATGAACGACAAAAGTAGGTAGTTATCCATTTATCGGTGGTAGGAATCGCAACGGCGAAGGGCACAAGGGTCTCGGGAAAGCATCAGAGAGTGTCTTCAGAATCTTCTGGTGCGGCAGGTGATCATCTGGCCTGAAGGGGCTCTCCGGGAGGAAGTATTTTCGAGAACCTAAAGTTAGATTTTAGCAAAATCATTTACCCGAATAGAAGAGAGTTCAGAGTCCCAGAGTAAAGATCGAGGAGTAAAAGATCCTAGTACCACCCAATGGCTACGTGGGCCCGTAAGACACACAGCCATGTTAGTAAAAAGTTTTGAATGTCTAGACTCGACTTCGGCCAAGGAATGTGGAAGGGGGATTCCTACAGGCAGTCGGCTCTGATACCAACTTGTGACGCCCCCGCTTCAATCATACACTAATCATACATGCAAACGTGTACGATCAAGATCAGGGACTCACGGGAAGATATCACAACACAACTCTAAAATAAAAAAAGTCATACAAGCATCATAATACAAGCCAGGGGCCTCGAGGGCTCCAATACAAGTGCTTGATCATAGACGAGTCAGCGGAAACAACAATATCTGAGTACAGACATAAGTTAAACAAGTTGCCATAAGATGGCTAGCACAAACTGGGATACAGATCGAAAGAGGCGCACGCCTCCTGCCTGGGATCCTCCTAAACTACTCCTGGTCATCGCCAGCGGCCTGCACGTAGTAGTAGGCACCTCCGGTGTAGTAGGAGTCGCCGTCGACGGTGGCGTCTAGCTCCTGGGCTCCAGCATCTGGTTGCGACAACCAGGAAGAAAGGAAAAGGGGAAAAGCGGGAGCAAAGCAACCGTGAGTACTCATCCAAAGTACTCGCAAGCAAGGATCTACACTACATATGCATGGGTATTTGTGTAAAGGGGCAATATTGATGGACTGAACTGCAGAATGCCAGAATAAGAGGGGGATAGCTAGTCCGGTCCAAGACTACGCTTCTGGCAGCCTCCATCTTGCAGCATGTAGAAGAGACTAGATGGTAAGTTCACCAAGTATCATCGCATAGCATAATCCTACCCAGCGATCCTCCCCTCGTCACCCTGTGTGAGAGCGATCACCGAGTTATATCTGCCACTTGGAAGGGTGTGTTTTATTAAGTATCCGGTTCTAGTTGTCATAAGGTCAAGGTACAACTCCAAGTCGTCCTGTTACTGAAGATCACGGCTATTCGAATAGATAAACTTCCCTGCAGGGGTGCACCACATTACCCGACACGCTTGATCCCCTTTGGCCGGACACACTTTCCTGGGTCATGCACGGCCTCGGAAGATCAACACGTCGCAACCCTACCTAGGCACAACAGAGAGGTCAGCACATCAGTCTAAATCCTATGGCGCAGGGGTCTGGGCCCATCGCCCATTGCACACCTGCATGTTGCGTGGGCGGCCGGAAGCAGACCTAACCTCCCTAATACAACAGCAGGCGTTCCAGTCCAATCCGGCGCGCGCCGCTCAGTCGCTGATGTCACGAAGGCTTCGGCTGATACCACGACGTCGGTTGCCCATATCTAGTCCCACGTGGCGGTTAGTGCGTATAAGGTCAACGACCCAACTCAGATCAAATACCAAGATCTTGTTAAGCGTGTTATTATGAAGTAACAACGGACGCCGACCAGGGCCAGGCCCACCTCTCACCTAGGTAGTCTCAACCTGCCCTGTCGCTCCGCCACAAAGATCCACCTAGAGAGCCGTCGGGACAAAGGTCCTTTCAGCCCCCAATCTGTGAATCACTCGCGGGTACTCTATGAGACGACCCGACTTTAGTCACCACATGTATCATATAATATGTATATAAGTATATACCCGTGATCACCTCCCGAGTGATCACGGCACGATAGTATAACATGGCAGACGGACAAGAATGTAGGGCCACTGATGGAATACTAGCATCCTATACTAAGCATCTAGGATTGCAGGTAACAATAACAACTGTAGAAACAATGACAGGCTATGCAGCAGAATAGGATTACTCGAAAGCGGTAACATGCTACACTACTCTAATGCAAGCAGTAGAGAGAAGAATAGGCGATATCTGTTGATCAAGGGGGGGCTTGACTGGAAGCTCAGCCGAGAAGGAGGGGCCGTCAACACCGTAGTCGTACTGCGTAGCAGCGGCGTCGGTCTCGGTGTCTAGCGAGAGAAGAGGGGGAAGAAACAATAAATATAAAAGCAAACATATGCATGACGATGCATGACATGACAATGAACAGTGCTAGGTGTGCCGTAACGCGGTAGTAGGTGATACCGGCGAAGGGGGGAAACATCTGGGAAAGTATTCCCGGTGTTACGCGTTTTCGGACAAATGAACCGGAGGGGGAAAGTTGCGTGTTTGCTATGCTAGGGATGTTTGGCGGACGAACAGGCTGCGTATCCGGATTCGTCTCGTCGTTCTGAGCAACTTTCATGTAGAAAACATTTTCATCTGAGCTACGATTTATTTTCTATGTTTTTCTAAAGTTTTAATCATTTTCTGAATTTATTTATCTATTTAATTCTAACATTATCCAGAATAGTGTATGCTGACATCATCATGATGTCAGCATGATGTCAGCAGTCAACAGGGCGTTGACTGCGTCAATCTGACATGCGGGTCCCGCATGTCATACTCTATTTATTCTAATTAGGATTTAACTAATCTAATTACTGTTTAATTAATTAACAATATTTAATTAGGTAAACTAAACATGATTAATTAAGTTAATTAATTTAGTTAGTTAATTAATTAATTAATTAAATTTATTTTATTATTATTATTATTATTTAATCTTTTTTTATAAAATCGTTCTAGGGGGTTGGGGCCCCACATGTCATAGGGCCACGGGCGCTAACGGGCGGTGGGTCACTGGCGTCGGGTGGTAGTTGCGGGCACATAGGCGAGGGGCGGGCGCTGTGGGCGCAGCTGCAACGGGCGCCGCCCAGCACCGCAGGGCGCCGGCGGCCACGGCACCGGCAGGCGCCCGGAGCGGCGCAGAGGCGGAGGGAGCCGCGCGGGCAGAGCAGAGGCGAGGCCGCGGGTGTGCGGGCGGTCGCCAGAGAAGGAGGGGGAGGGCGTCGGGGCCGGAGTGGGACGACGGGGGCTCAGCGCAGGAGCGGAGGGCCGCGGTGACTGGCGCGCGCGCAAGCTGTGGGCTGCACAGTTGAGCGCGGGTGCGCGCGGCAGCGGGCTGGGTAGTAGCAATGCGCGTCGAGCAGGGGAGGCCGACCGGTGACTACGGCCGGCCAGCCACGCGGGCGCGCGCGCAGCGGGCACACGAGTGCAGGGGAGCGCATGGGACGGGCGCGGGCGACGCGTGGCGGGGTGAGCGCGTGACGATGGGCGCGTGCGAACTCGTCGAGACAGGGGGGAAAGAAGGGGAGGCCTCACAATGTAGAATTAGGGCAATGGCAATGGGGCTTGAGGTGGGGGACGGGGACGACGCGCGCAGGGGAGGCAGTCCGGCGGGGAGGCGGTTCGGCGAGGTGGCCTCCGGCGACAGTGTCGAGCGGCGGGGGCCGAGTCGGGCCCCGATCCAGATCGGATCAGGGGAGGGGGTGGTGAGGGATGGTGGAGCCAGCGAGGAGTCCAGGACGGAGCGACGACGGCATGGGCGGCGGCGGGGGCGGCGTCGCGGTTGAACCCCACCCCGATCCAGATGGGATCGAGAGGTGGTGGGGGAGAGGGAGAGGCGATGTGGGGAGAGTGGGGGGTGGACGGGGTTAGGGTTACGGGACCAGGAGGTTAAGGGGAGTGGGGGAATCGGCCGGCTGGGCCTTGTGTTGGCCCAGTTGGGCCAAAATGGCCCAGCGAGGGGGGTTGGTTTCCCCTTTTCTATTTGTTTGTTTGTTAGTTTTTCTCTTTTTATTTATTCTTTCCTGTTTTATTTTAGTTACATTTTATTTTAGTTTTCGTAAAATATACACTTAGCATCTAAATTAGTATCTCAACTAAGTCCATAGTAACAAAAAGTCTAGTCCCCAAATAACTTAGTTTGACATTTTATTAATTATAAAAGGTATTTAAATAATCATTTTTGCTACTGTTTTAATTAATGTAGTGCACTTAAATACTTTACAGAAGTGTGGTTGCTTCACCAATATTTAGTATGGAATATTTGGCAGAATCCAAACATTTTTGTTTATTGTTTGAAAACTTCTGTTGTTTGTTTTTATTTTAAAATTTGAACTAGGTTTCGAACTGACGCGAGTTTATCAACAGTAACCGAGATGACATGGCATCATTAGCGGAGGTTCACTGTAGCTTAACTATCCGGGCGTCACAGGTAATGAGCATACGATTTATTTTCAAAGATACAAAGTTTTGTGAATGGTATCTATTATATTGAAAAACAATTGACAATCACTATTGAAAGTTTCAAACTCCTCTTCCTACCATCAAAAAGAAACATGAAACTCTTGTTTTTGGGGAGATGCATATCCCCATTGAGGTAGCTTAGTGTCATATGAAAGTTCTTCGATTTCATGTTGCTCGGAATTGGTTTGTTAATAAGACTGATCAACCTTATTAATGGATTATTTTTTAGGGGCATGTTGTCGATGAATTTAGTAAGCACAACCTTCTGTAATCCTTGTTTTCTCTCTATTATTTATAGTTTAATATGATTTTCCTGTTTTCTGAATTATCCGCGCAATAAAAAATAATTCAAAAATAAAAGTGCTCAGAATGTCGTAAAATTTTAACATAATTTTTCTAGGATATAAAGGAATTTTTGGCACTGAATACATCCCAGGGGGTGCCCTTGTTGCTCACAAGGAAATAGGGCGCGACCACCCCCCAGGCCGCCCCAAGATGCCTTGTGGGGTCCACATTCAGCCCACTTCATCTCCTACCTCCATATATCGTGTTATTGCTCCCAAACCTGACATTTTTTATCTCTCAGCTCGAAGCTCCATTTACGAAATTGTTTTCAGGGATCACTCCTTGGTATGTGACTCCTCCATTGCTCCAATTAGTTTTTATTTTAATGGATTGTATTTTGCATATTTTGCTATTGTTAGTGCTACTGAAAATTAGCTGATATCGGCTAGGACTACGTCGGTATTTCCCCAAAGAGGAAGGGATGATGCAGCACATCAACGGTAGGTATTTCCCTTAGTGATCAGACTAAGGTTGTCAAACCAGTAGGAGAACCAAGCAACACTACCTAAACAGCACTTGTACACAAATAACAAATACTCGCAACCCGACGTATTAAAGGGGTTGTCAATTCCTTTCGGGTAACGGCGCCAGAAATTGGCAAACGTATGTGAGAGAGTTGTAAATATTGATAGATCGAACGCCAAATAAAATAAAGTGTAGCAAGGTTTTTTTTGTATTTTTGGTTTAATAGATCTGAAAATAAAAGCAAAGGAAAATAGATCACAAAGGCAAATATATTAAAGAAGAGACCCGGGGGCCGTAGGTTTCACTAGTGGCTTCTCTCGAGAAAATAAGGAAACGATAATGTTGGGCAATTGATAGAACTTCAAATAATCATGACGATATCCAGGCAACGATCATTATATAGGCATCACGTCCAAGATTAGTAGACCGACTCCTGCCTGCATCTACAACCGCTATCCAGCATGCATCTAGTGTATTAAGTTCATGGAGAAATGGAGTAATGCAATAAGAACGATGACATGATGTAGACAAGATCTATTTATGTAGAAATAGACCCCCATCGTTTTATCCTTAGTAGCAATGATACATACGTGTCGGTTCCCCTTCTGTCACTGGGGTCAAGCACCGTAAGATCGAACCCACTACAAAGCACCTCTTCCCATTGCAAGATAAATAGATCAAGTTGGCCAAACAAAACCCAAATATCAGAGAAGAAATACGAGGCTATAAGCAATCATGCATATAAGAGATCAAAGAAACTCAAATAACTTTCATGGATAAAAAGATAGATCCGATCATAAACTCAAAGTTCATCCGATCCCAACAAACACACCACAAAAAGAGTTACATCATATGGATCTCCAAGAGACCATTGTATTGAGAATCAAACGAGAGAGAGGAAGCCATCTAGCTACTAACTACGGACCCGAAGGTCTACAAAGAACTACTCATGCATCATCGGAGAGGCACCAATGGAAGTGGTGAACCCCTCCCTGATGGTGTCTAGATTGGATCTAGTGGTTCTGGACTCTGCGGCGGCTAGAATTGATTTTCGTCGACTCCCCTGGGGTTTCTGGAATATTGGGGTATTTATAGAGCAAAGAGTCGGTTCAGGGGGCACCCGAGGTGGGCACAACCCACCAGGGTGCGCTTGGTCCTCCAGGCGCGCCCTGGTGGGTTGTGATCCCCTCGGAGCACCCCCAGGCGCTTATCTGGCCCACTGGATGTCTTCTGGTCCAAAAAAAATCCATAAAAAGTTTCGCTGCGTTTGGACTCCGTTTGGTATTGATTTCCTGCGATGTAAAAGACATGCAGAAAACAGCAACTGGCACTTGGCACCATGTCAATAGGTTAGTACCAAAAAATGATATAAAAGGACTATAAAATGATTATAAAACATCCAAGAATGATAATATAATAACATGGAACAATAAAAAATTATAGATACGTTGGAGACGTATCATGAGCTTGCATGTTGAATTTGTTGAGTTCCAGGTAGTTTGAATGCTTGATATAGCCTCTAGACATCCATATGAGTAGTTTCTATCAATCTTGTGAAGTTTTGTTAACATCATTTTGTGGTCCAAAAATTTCAGAAAATGTTTCTTAGAAAAATGAATTTTTTTAGGAGGAGCTCTTTGTCGATGTCAAAACCGGCGGATCTCGGGTAGGGGGTCCCGAACTGTGCGTCTAAGGTCGATGGTAACAGGAGACAGGGGACACGATGTTTACCCAGGTTCGGGCCCTCTCTATGGAGGCAATACCCTACTTCCTGCTTGATTGATCTTGATGAATATGAGTATTACAAGAGTTGATCTACCACGAGATCGTAATGGCTAAACCCTAGAAGTCTAGCCTGTATAACTATGGTAATGAGTATATCTTCCGGACTAAACCCTCATGTTTATATAGACACCGGGGGGATCTAGGGTTACATAGAGTCGGTTAAATAGAAAAAAAGGAATCTTCATAGTTGATCGCCAAGCTTGCCTTCCACACCAAGGAGATCCTATCCGGACACGGGTACAGTCTCCGGCCTTCGTGTCTTCATAGCCCATCAGTCCGGCCCATGGATAATAGGCCGGACACCCGAGGACCCCTTAGTCCAGGACTCCCTCAGTAGCCCCCGAACCAGTCTTCCATAACGAGGTGTTCGGCACACAGATTGTCTTCGGCACTCCAAGGCTGGTTCCTCCTCTGATGACTTCTAGGAAATGTATTCGGTCGTTGATTCAATGTCGCTCCATCGGCTTCTGTGCGTTAATAACTTCGTCTTCCACGTGTCGAGCGAATGAGGAAGGTCAGGGTATTTTTGCAAATAACACCCTAGCCCTGCAAGAAAGAGCGTCTATTTAAAGAGATCGGATCTCAGATCCGTTCGGCACCACGCGGAGAAAAATCCTTAGAGACTACCAGGAAAGTCCATTCCAACATGGCTAACAATCCCAGCTCCTCTTCCCATTCCAACCTAGAGAGAGGCGAGTGGGAGAGGTGCTATGTATCCCACAGTCAATTGGAGAAGTTGCAAACGCAGGGATTTCTCCCCCTGCAGATATGGTCCCTGTTCGAGCAGGATTGGCCTCCTTCAACGGCAAAACCTAGGCGGAGGATTTCCCCAATCCGTCTGCGGGAGAACGAGTGTGCTTCGTCCCCTATCTGCTGAGGGGCGTGGGATTTCCAATTCACCCATTTCCTTCGAGGGCTTCTGGAGTATTATGGCCTCCAGCTGCACAACTTTACTCCAGCCTCTGTCCTGCACATTGCGGGTTATGTCGCTTTATGCGAACTATTCTTGGGTTGTGAGGCCCATTTTGATCTGTGGAGAAAGTTGTTTTGCCTTGTCCCGCGCAACCACAAGGGATCAATATTTGAAGTGGGCGGGGCCGAAATATGGCGAATTGATGAGACCGGATACCTATCTGGCACACCGAAAAAAGCTTCCGAATAATGGACCTCCGAGTGGTTCTACATTGATGACGTCGTACTTCTAGATCCAGTCCGGAGAGGTCTCCCCGAGTTTGCGAGTGTTCCTCTGAAGAAGCGCCACAGCTGGCGCCCTCGGAGCCTCGAGGAGGAAGATAGTGCGGAAGTTCGCCAACTTCTGAGCAAGATCAGGACGCTTGCCCAGTCCGGGTATACGATAGTCAAAGTGATGGCGACCTCCATAGTACGGGGAGTTCAGCCACTCCAATATAGAGGACTTCCCATGTGGAATTACAATGGGGAAGATGACACCTTCCACTGCGGCAGGAAAGGTCCAGACACCCCCGCCGCCCTAACCAAATATTGGCCGAACTGTTCAAGGGTGAGGAAGAGGAGTTCCTGCGCATAACGCACAAAGAAGGATATTCCATGTACAATCCTCCTAGCTGGGTGAGCCCCCAACTTTTTTGCTCCACTCATTCCCCTCCCTGAGCTTTGTTCACTGAAATATTAACCCGTCCATTTGTAACAGCATTGGCGAAAGATTTCCGAGGGGCTTCACAGCCCCGCCCCACAGCTCGAGGGCCAC
The DNA here is from genome assembly GCF_018294505.1 of Triticum aestivum. NCBI lineage: Eukaryota > Viridiplantae > Streptophyta > Magnoliopsida > Poales > Poaceae > Triticum > Triticum aestivum. The sequence goes on along the minus strand of NC_057799.1, from coordinate 421,716,331 downwards.
AATCGGGACCTTGACCCTGGATTCGAAGAGGATCCGGATATATTCATGGTGCTCGAGAACGACATGTTTTATCAGGCGAGCTACGACGGCGCCGAAGTTCCCATCATCGCTGATTACCCTGGTCTTCTCCCCGCTTCGCACGTAAGTAGTCAGGAGACGTATCCCCCGAAAGGGTTCCCTCATTCCGCCTCACCCACCGCACTGTCTCGTGCTTCGAAGGGGAGGCGTTCTACATGCCGTGCTACTCCAGGAGCGACTCCGAAGAGAGCGGCTCCCGCACCGGGCGAGCCTTTGAAGAGGAAGGCAAATGAAGACACAGTCGGGCCCTCGTCAAAGAGGTATGGGTTTGCAAATATGTTTTCTTAATAGTCGCATCCAACCGTGACTTTCATGTTCGTCCTGTATCAGAAAAAGAGTCCACCGAACTGTGTCCGGGGGTTCAGACAGTAATACTCCCAGCAGCCAGGATCCAACCTTAGCCGAGGGGACGGGGCGATATGGGAGTGACGCCGGACTATCCTTCGGCCGAGGGCTCGAAAAATATGTCCGTTACCAACTCGGAAGTGGAGAGCGCCATGAATCATCGACGCCGGAGGGCCATTTTACGAGACCCCTGCTTTTTGAAAGAGGCGTTTAATGCCTTCAGCTCGGCTGATGCATACATCCGAGCTGCTCGAGATGGGCTTAGCAGAGCCACAAAGCAGCATTTAAAAGATGTGCAGGTAAGTTTACTGTGCCTAAGTATGATAACCGTATGCCAGTAGCCCCGAGACTTAAAGTAGTTGGGACAACTGATTTGAGGATCGCTGCATGACCAGGTTCTGTCGGAGAAGAACGACGTGCTAACCCAAGAGCTAGAAAAGTGCCGGACGCAGTTAAACGCGGTGACCGCTGAACTGGAAAAATCCAAAGCGGCGTCTTCCGGTAATATTTCCCTCCATCGAGAAACAGTTATTGCATAGCGACCGTGCTAATACTGCAGCTTTATCTCATAGCAGGATCATCAGATCAATTGGAGGAAAAGGAGTCGAAAAGACTGCTTGCCGCAGGCGAGCAAGTTTTGACCCGTGTCTGACAGGAGAAAAACAAACTCCAAGATGCAAACACCCAGCTGGGCGAAGAGCTGAAGGATGTGCGGGCCCTGCTAGCCAACTCCGTAAAGGAGAACAAAAAACTGCGAGGCGGCATATTCAGTATGTGGCCGTATTTACCTTATAATAGTTTGGAAGTAAAAGTAGCTGATATAGCTGTGATTGCAGGTATATTGACGGGCCGTCCCAAAGAGGAGGTGTCCGGATCATCAAGTGATCTTCTACAAGGGCTGTCGCAGTTGCATGAGCAAGCTCGGCAGGCAATGCGGAGTGTAGCCAAGGCCTTATGGCCATCCGACTCCCCTCCAGGAAGTATGGAGAAGCTTGTAGAGCTGTTCAAGGGAGCACGGCGGCGTATCTGACTATGGAAGATATCAGCCTGCCGAGAGGGTGCGCGAGAGGCCTGGGCCATGGTAAAAACACGATATGCCAAGCTGGATCCGAAACACATGGCCCGAGTCAGACCGCTAGGGTCAAATGGGGAAGAAATTCCCGTTAGTTTAGTATATGGCCAGGTAGAGGTGGCTGCTAGATACTCCCAACAGGATTGTAAATTAGACCGCCTGTTGGACGGTATAGAGGAGGAAATTTTTAAGTCCTAAGTGACTATGTATTTTCCTTCTAGCTGGATTGTAAAACGATTGTCATGGCCGACCTTTTTGCTTCGACCTCTCGACCCGAAGGTGCGGAGTGTTTCCGAATACCTAAGCGGCAAAATAAACCGAGGTATGCGTGGAAACCAGGCGTAGGGGTCACAGGTGCTTGAACAGACAAGTTGTATCCGGCTAGTTATGTTATATTACATTGAAACTGTAAGAAACATCTTCGAGAGAGAATAGTTCCATTAAGGGTTCCTTTCCCTGGGTGTGCACGCATCTATGTGCATGTCCGGACTCTGATGAAAAAATCATAGTGTGTATAACTTCTAGGGGTTCATGATGGAGCAAGTGCAAAAACATCTTTAATTCACCGACCGAATATTCCCTTAAGAACGCTAGCTTTCGGCTTCACCCAGTCTGAGGTACACATCCGGATGACCCGGCAGTAACAATCGCAGAGGTGCTCCCTTTATGCCCTAGCCGAACTAACGGGAACGTAGGGCATAAGCAAAGGAGCCAGGCAACCCAGCTTGGCCAAAACTTAAGTCATATCGATGCATATAATGGCGAAGAAAAGGTACATATGGAAAAGGACGCATATGTGAAGAGCTTGATGCTCGAAGAATAATAACAAGCTTCTGTCCAAGAAGCCCCCGGGTATATAGACGTACATATTTTAAGATGTATATGTCAGGGGTGTACGGTCTAGCCGTACGAGAGCTTTAAAGCAAGAAAAAAGGAAGAATAATCGGAAAAGAGAGAAAAAAATAATGGAAACTACAGGGCAGAAGGAGACGAACGAGGAGTTCGGCGCTAGGCATAGAATCTTCGGAGCCTAGCCGCGTTCCAGGGGTTCGGCTCTAGGCGATTATCTGATGCATCCCGAAGACGGTACGCTCCTCCGGTGAGAACTTCGTCAATTATGAAGGGACCCTCCCATTTGGGCTTGAGTTTTTCCTTTTTCTTCTCTGGCAGGCGTAGAACGAGTTTGCCAATGTTGTAAGTCTTGGCCCGTACTTCTCTGCTTTGATATCTTCGAGCCTGCTGTTGGTAAAATGTTGAACGGGCTTTTGCGACATTGCGCTCCTCCTCCAGGGCATCTAGGCTGTCCTGTCGATCTAGCTCGGCTTCTCTCTCTTCGTACATGCGCACTCGAGGTGAGTCATGAATAATATCAGAGGGCAACACAGCCTCTGCGCCATACACCATGAAGAAAGGTGTGTATCCGGTAGTACGGTTGGGCGTGGTCCGCAACCCCCAGAGTACGGAGTCGAGCTCCTCAACCCAATGCTTGTCTAATTCTTTCAAAGACCGCACTAGTCTGGGTCTGATGCCGCTCATAATAAGACCGTTGGCTCGTTCGACTTGACCATTCGTCCGTGGATGATAGACAGAGGCGTAATCGAGCTTGATGCCCAGATTAGTGCACCAGTTTTTCACTTCGTCGGCTGTGAAATTGGAGCCGCTATCAGTGATGATGTTGTGCGGAACACCATAACGGTGTACGACGCCGGATATAAAGTCTATTACTGCCCCGGACTCGGCCGTTTTAACTGGTTTGGCCTCTATCCACTTGGTGAATTTATCTACCATGACTAGCAAATATTTTTTCTTATGGCTTCCTCCTTTAAGGGGTCCAACCATATCCAGTCCCCAGACCACAAAAGGCCAAGTGATGGGGATTGTTTGTAGGGCGGTGGGGGCATATGGCTTTGGTTGGCGAAGAGTTGGCATCCAACGCAACGTTGGACAAGGTCTTGTGCATCCGCTCGGGCCGTCGGCCAATAGAACCCTTTACGGAAGGCCTTGCTAACAAGGGCCCGAGCTGCGGCGTGGTGCCCGCCGAGACCGGCATGAATCTCAGCCAGGAGCTGCCGCCCCTCCTCCTTGGAGATACATCTTTGAAGGACTCCGGTGGCGCTTTTCTTATAGAGCTCTCCGTCGTGAACCTTGTAGGCCTTCGAACGCCGGACAATGCGGCGGGCCTCATTCTGCTCCTCGGGAAGCTCCTTCCTGTTAAGGTAGGCCAGGAAGGGTTCGGTCCATGGGGCAATGACTGCCATGATGAGATGCGCCGACGGTGTTATTTCGGTGGCTGAGCCTCCGATGATGTCGATGTTTTCGAAATCTGGGGTTATGTTGGGATCCGGACTAGTGTTGCCGTTTTCCCCCTGCCACACCACGGATGGCTTAAAAACCCTTTCCAAAAAGATATTAGGTGGGACGGGGTCACGCTTTGCTCCGATACGAGCAAGAACGTCCGCTGCTTGATTAGTTTCTCGAGCCACATGATGGAACTCGAGCCCCTCGAACCGGGCCGACATTTTTATGACGGCATTACGATAAGCTGCCATCTTTGGATCTTTGGCGTCGAAGTCTCCATTTATTTGAGATATTGCAAGGTTTATGTCCCCGCGCACTTCTAGGCGTTGTATGCCCATGGAGACAGCCATCCGGAGACCATGCAATAAGGCCTCGTATTCGGCTGCATTGTTGGAGTCTGTGTATAGTATTTGGAGTACGTATTGAACGACGTCTCCAGTAGGTGACGTTAAAACGACGCCCGCCCCAAGCCCTGCCAGCTTTTTGGAGCCATCGAAATACATAACCCAATTGGAATAGGTGTCGTACTCTTTAGGGAGTTTGGCCTCTGTCCATTCGGCGACGAAGTCAGCCAGTACTTGGGATTTAATAGCTCGACGTGGTTTGTATGTAATATCAAATGGAAAGAGCTCAATGGCCCATTTGGCAATCCGGCCCGTGGCATCGCGGTTGTTTATAATGTCATTGAGTGGTACTTCGGAAGCCACCGTGATCGAACACTCCTGGAAGTAGTGACGGAGCTTTCGGGATGCCATGAAGACCGCATATGCTATCTTTTGATAATGGGGGTACCGGGATTTGCATGGTGTAAGGACAGTGGATACGTAGTATACTGGCTTCTGAAGCGGGAATTTGTGTCCGTCCTGTTCTCGTTCAACGACGAGCACGGCGCTCACCACCTGGTGTGTTGCCGATATGTATAATAACATCAGTTCGCCGACGTTTGGCGCGGCCAGGATTGGATTGCTCGCAAGAAGGGTTTTTATTTCCTCCAGTCCGGCTATTGCCGCGTCCGTCCACTCGAAGTGATCGGTTCGCCGTAGAAGGCGGTAAAGTGGTAGTGCCTTTTCTCCCAATCTGGAGATAAAGCGGCTTAAAGCTGCCATGCAACCCGCGAGCTTTCGGACTTGTTTAAGGTCTGTTGGCGTAGCCAATTGTAACAGAGCTTGGATTTTGGCTGGATTTGCTTCAATTCCTCTGTTGGAAACGATGAAGCCCAGCAGTTTTCCAGCGGGGACGCCGAAAACGTACTTTTCCGGATTGAGCTTAATGTCATACGCGCGGAGCTTGTCAAATGTGAGACGTAAATCGTCTATTAGTGTTTCGACGCGCCTAGTTTTGATGACGACGTCGTCCACATAAGCTTCAACTGTCTTGCCGACCTGCTTTTCCAGGCATGTTTGTATCATGCATTGGTATGTGACATCGGCGTTCTTGAGCCCGAATGGCATGGTGTTGATGCAGAATGGCCCATATCGGGTGATGAATGCTGTTGCAGCTTGATCGGACTCCTTCATTTTGATTTGATGGTATCCGGAATATGCATCAAGGAAGCACAGTGAGTCGTATCCTACGGTAGCATCAATGATTTGGTCAATGCGGGGCAGGGGGAAGGGATCCTTAGGGCAAGCTTTATTGAGGTCTTTAAAATCGATGCACAACCGCCAGGATTTGTCCTTCTTTGGTACCATCACCAGGTTTGCCAGCCAGTCCGGATGTTTTATTTCTCTGATGAATCCGGCCTCAATTAGCTTGGCCAGCTCCTCCCCCATAGCTTGGCATTTGGGCTCCGAAAAGTGCCGCAGTGCTTGTTTGACTGGTTTGTATCCCTTTAAGATATTAAGGCTATGTTCGGCCAGCTCACGTGGGATTCCAGGCATTTCAGAAGGGTGCCAGGCGAATATATCCCAGTTTTCACGAAGGAAATCCCTTAGTGCGGCGTCGACTGTTGGGTCTAGTTGTGCTCCAATAGATGTTGTCTTCTTGGGGTCCATTGGGTGGACTTGGAATTTGACTATTTCTTCTGCTGGTTTGAAGGAGGTGGATTTGGGTCATTTGTCTAAGATCACATCGTCCCTATCCACCGTGGAGCGCAGTGCGGTTAATTCTTCGGCCGCGAGGGCTTCAGATAATGCCTCAAGGGTCAGGGATGCGGTTTTGTTTTCGGAGCGGAGTGCTATGTCCGGATCACTGGCAAGAGTGATTATGCCATTGGGCCCAGGCATTTTAAGCTTCATGTACCCGTAATGAGGTATAGCTTGGAAGCGTGTAAAAGCATCTCGCCCTAACAGGGCGTGATATCCACTGTTAAAAGGGGCCACTTGGAAGGTTATTTCTTCAGGCCGATAATTCTCCGGCGTGCCGAATACCACGTCAAGTGTGATTTTTCCCGCACACCGTGCCTCCTGACTGGGAATGATTCCTCGGAAGGTCGTGCTGCTTTGCTTGATGCGGCTCCTATCTATTTCCATTTTGTGGAGTGTATCCTCATAAATGAGGTTTAGCCCGCTGCCGCCGTCCATAAGGACCTTGGTGAGTCGAAAGCCGTCCACGATAGTACTAAGGACTAATGCGGCTGGCGCTCGGATTGTCCTGTATTTTGGTTCGTCACCGGCATTGAAGGTTATAGCCGTGTCGTTCCAAGGGTTTATTGCGGCGATTTGGCAAACTTCGGCGAGGTCGCGAAGTGCCCTTTTGCGCTTATTGTTTGAGGCAAATGTCTCGAAGACCGTCAATACTCTGGGGTCGTCGTCTTCAGGAGGGTGTTGCTCTGGGGTGTCTTTGTTAAGGATGTCCTCGCCGCTCTTGGCTACCTGCCGGAGTATCCAACATGCTCTAAGGTTGTGGCTTGATATTGTGTCTGATGTTGTGTGAAGTTTGCATGGCCCATCGAGCCATCCTTCTAGGACGGTTCCATGACGCATAGTGGATTTATATTTCTTTGTTATTGGACTGGGCGTGCCACGAGGGTGCGCCCTTTTCGCCTGAACGAGTGGATGTATGGGGACCGATGGTTCCCAGAGAGCTGCATGGGTTTTCCAAGCGCTTTCCATTGTGCTGTACTTCTGGACGATAGTCGCTAAGTCAGCGAAGTGTAGTATGCGACGGCGGTTGATGGCGTTGAGAATTACTTCATCCGCGCAATTGTTGCAGAACGCTGATATCGCGTCCTCGTCGCGGCAATCTTTGACCTTGTCTTTGACGAGGAGGAATCTGGCCCAAAAGTGGTGGACCGTTTCCTGAGACTGCTGTTGTATGCTCATGAGAGCACTTATGTCTGGGTGGGTGGGTGGAAGTAGATCCGGACCCTGACCCGATCGGTTATCCGGAGTCTGAAGATCTTCCAGACTCAACAGTCCGGGCTCCGGAGTATCTTCTGATTGCTTAGGGCCGCCGTCCGATTCTATGTTCGGAGGGCCGGTCGCTTCCTTTCGCTGGTGGGTATTCGGCTCTTCCGGGTCGGTGATCCGAACATAGTCCGTCTTCGATATAGAGGAAGACTCGCCGTCCCGCTCCTCGACTACCGCTATCTGGTGGGTGACCGGTGGAGGTTTTAGGCCCGATCCGATCGTAATTTGTGGCGATTCACAAGGCGGCGATGCGATCTAGGAGCTTGTTTAAGGACGAAAACTCTGCCTGGTCCATCTGCTTGGAGTGTTCGGAGTTGATACGAAGGGTATTTTTGATGGCCCGAGAGGTCATCGTTGGCTCAATGGCCGAACGGGCGATCATGTTAAAGCCGCCCAGCCGGAGGGTTTGGCCCGGGGCCAGTGCTCCTCCGGAGGTGATATTGTCTTTAAGGACAAGGCGAGTCATTGATCCTGTCGTCGACGTCACAGTGGGACTCTCAAGGAAAGCACCAATCTCGGTGTCAAAACCGGCGGATCTCGGGTAGGGGGTCCCGAACTGTGCATCTAAGGTCGATGGTAACAGGAGACAGGGGACACGATGTTTACCCAGGTTCGGGCCCTCTCTATGGAGGTAATACCCTACTTCCTGCTTGATTGATCTTGATGAATATGAGTCTTACAAGAGTTGATCTACCAGGAGATCGTAATGGCTAAACCCTAGAAGTCTAGCCTGTATGACTATGGTAATGAGTATATCTTCCGAACTAAACCCTCCGGTTTATATAGACACCGGGGGGATCTAGGGTTACATAGAGTCGGTTACATAGAAAGGAATCTTCATAGTTGATCGCCAAGCTTGCCTTCCACGCCAAGGAGAGTCCTATCTGGACACGGGTACAGTCTTCGGCCTTCGTGTCTTCACAGCCCATAAGTCTGGCCCATGGATAACAGGCCGGACGCCCGAGGACCCCTTAGTCCAGGAATCCCTCACTCTTCAAGGAGGAGGTCCTCAGACGGATCTTCGAGCAAAAGCTCGGCACACCAGGCATATGTTGAACCAAGGGCAAGTTCGGTGAGTATTGCTGAAGCAAAATCATGCCGCTGGCCTTGCAACGAGTTCATGATAGGTGCATGCATTAAGGAAGAATTTGATCAATACATTCAGAACACTGAGCTCTCCGCCATCATCGTAGATAAGTGCACTCAGCACTACAACCTCACCCAATCGTTCACTAGGAGGTTTGAGTACCATCCTCATAATTCTAGAGTTTTATTTCACCTTTATGATAGATCCTATGGTATGTCTCTAGAAGAATTGTGTGATGCATGCCAAATTCCATATTGGGGCTCACTTAGCGAACCACGGAAATCTGATTATGATATGTTTTTTGGTAGTCTTTGCAATGGTGAGGATAGGGGAGTTACGCAAGCTAGAATAAAAAGCATTCATTTTTCATCTATTCAATACTTTACACTATTTAATTGGAGGTGCATTGTTGGCAAGCAAGATTGTAGTGCAATTTGTGCTCCTGACATGAGCATTATTCACGCCGCCTTAGCAGGCAATAAACAGTATAACCTTGGGGCAATTGTTGGACGTCGGTTGCACCGCAACGCGGGCAATGGTGATTTGTATGGAGGAATTTATGCCTCCCGCGTAGCTGCGAGGCTTGGGGTCTCTCCTCGGCCCAATAATCCCATATTACCTGATAAATATATAGATTTTGAGGCAATGTACCGTCATAAATATATTAAGAATAACACTCACATGTATGACTATAACTTGATATTTGATGAATACCGTGTTGTCTCTGTTGTTTTGCATGTGCACATTCTCTTCGATTTTCAGTGCAAACAAAGATATTTTGTCTATGAGAACGAGGCACGTGAGTATAACACTGCAGTAGAGGCTGTCTGTCTCGCTGAGGAGGCAGCACATCATGCCTCCATGAGCTACCATTACGAGTATTATCCAGACCAGCGGTGGTGATTACCAAGTTAGGACAAAAGCCTGAGCTTGGGGGAGTACGTATTTCTCACCGACATTACATTCATGTTCACACATTCCTTTCAGTTGTCGGTGTTTATCCTTTTTCATTCCATATCCATGCTCAGTTTTATTTCCGCTTTCTTCTTATGTGTTTGGAAAACTTTAAAAAATCCAAAAATATTTCTCGCTTCTTTTCATTTTTTTTCTTGTTTAGTTAGTTCATAGTAGTAAAAGAAAACCCAAAAAGATTTCTTGTTTCTGCTTTTGCTTGTTGGGAGTTCTCCTATGTAAATAGTTTTTCTCACTTTTTGTTTTTCTTCTTTAGTTTGCTTTCTTCAGGAAAACTAAAAACTCAAAAAATATTTCAATGTGTTTCTCTGAATTTCTTTCTTTTCCTTGAGTCGTAGTAAGGAGAATACCACGATGAAATTGTCGAGTGGCCCTCACATGCTTTGTTGTTAATCTAATGAAGGAGCCAATATTACCTTGTCTTCTCCTTTGAATAAAATATTTGCATATTCCAGCTTAGTTCACGACACTCTTGCACTATTGTTATTTTCACATCATTCAATCGTGCAAGTGAAAGGCAATAATGATGATGATTTGATGAAGTGACTGTGTCAAAGAAGAGCTGATATGAACTCTCCTTGTTTTTGTTTTTGTAAATATGTTTAACTCAGTATCCATGATTCAGGATATTATGAGTAATCATGTTTTTGATGACAATTAGAGATTATAGTTGCTCATTCCATGTTTAAGTAGCTAGGAGTAGATAATGATTTATTTTGAATGTCAACATGCATTAAAATGGTTATGATGTAGTATGATAGTATGGTATCCTCCTTTGAATGTTTCATGTGGCTTGACTTGGCACATGTTCACACATGTAGTTGATTCAAAACCAACATAGCTTCCATGATATTTATGTTCATGGTGATTATGTCCTACTCATGCTAGTATTCAATGTTAATTATTCACAATGCATGATTATGACCGTTGTCGCTCTCTAGTTGGTCGCTTCTCAATCTATTTGCTAGCCTTTGCCTGTACTAAGCGGGAATGCTGCTTGTGCATCCATATCATTAAACTCAAAATTGCTCCAAATGAGTCCATCATATCTACCTATATGTGGTATTACTCTGTCGTTCCAAGTAAATTTGCATGTGCCACCTCTAATCATTAAAATAATCATCTGTTTGTGTGCCCGTACCTCTCATGGAGCGATAGGGGGCGGTCAATATCTTCCATGCTAAGCGGGCTATTCTCACAATGGGTGTTTATTCACTTGTCATTGCACGAGAGAGGCTGGTAATTGGGATGCTCAGCCCTATAATCAAAATAAAGAAAAAATAAAATAAAACAAACTCCCCTGGGAAGTTGATTGTTTGGAGGGCACCCGTGAATTCGGCTAGCCATGGCTTGGATTTGAATGGTTGAGGGGGAGTAAACTTTACCTTTCCATTTGGAAACCGTCGATGATGTGTTTAACATGGAAGATATTGAAAATCCTCGGTCCTGGCATTGACAGGAAAAGCACACCTCTCAAAATATATTCATCTCTGCTTTAAGCTTCGAGCTTTGGCACCTCTGCAAATCTCTGCTTCCCTCTACGAAGGGCCTATCTATTTACTTTTATGTTATTGACTTTTATTGTTGAGTCATCGCCTTCTCAATTAAAGCACCAATCCTGAGATCACTATTGTCATTCTTATGCATTGAGTATAGTTAATGTTGTGTGCATCATGACTGGATCTCTTCTACCATGAATTACAATGTTTAGTCCCTGCTTGAACTTTAGAAGTGCTCTGCATTTATGTTTTGCGGTCTCAGAAAGGGCTAGCGAGATACCATGTGATCATATTATATGATGATTGTTTCGACAAATTGTTGACATTTGAGATATGTTATTATTGCTCGCTAGTTGATTATGCCATTGATATGAGTAAATGTGATTTCTAAGTGCTATCATTTGCATGGTTAGTTCATGATCTTTGTTGAAAACTTGAGTACTATTTAAGCTTATATACGGATACAAGAACAGAAGAGTTCATAAAAGTTTTTTCTTTACCACTTTCAGTTTGTCAACTGAATTGCTTGAGGACAAACAATGCGTTAAGCTTGGGGGAGTTGATACGTCTCCGTCGTATCTACTTTTCCAAACACTTTTGCTCTTGTTTTGGACTCTAATTTGCATGATTGAGTGAAACAAACCCGAACTGACGATGTTTTCAGCTGGACTACCATGGTGTTGTTTTTGTGCAGAAATATAAGTTCTTGTAATTGGATGAAACCTTTTAAAGATTATTTATGGACTAAAAAAATACTAGAGCGAATATCCACCGGAAGGGGGCAACGAGTTCTCCACAAGGCAACAGGGCCCGACCACCCTCCAAGGTGGGACCTGCTACCTTTTGGGGCCCACAAGGCTCCGCTGACCCTAATTTCTGCGCTATAAATTTCATTTCACTGAGAAAAAAATAAGAGAAAAAGTTTCATCGCGTTTTACGATATGGAGCCGCCGTCACCTCCCGTTCTTCATCGGCAGGGCTTTGGGGCTTCGGAGAGGGGATTCGTCGCCATCATCATCATCATCATCATCAACCCTTCTCAACAAAAATATTCTATGATGCTCACCACCAAGAGTGAGTAATTCCTTCGTAGACTTGCTGGACGATGATGCAGTTCGATGAGATTTATCATGTAATCGAGTCAATTTGTTAGGGCTTGATACCTAGGATACACTATGTTCTGAGGTTGATGTTGCTATGACTTTGCTGTGCTTAATGCTAGTAACTAGAGCCCGAATGACATGATTTCAAATTTGAATCTATTATGTTTTCATGAGTATAAGTGTGTTTTGGATCGTATCTTACAAGTTGTATGCACCTATTACGTGTTATGATCCACATACCCCAAGGTGAAAATAATTAGGATTCTTTCCGGTGATTACCGTAGTATGAGGAATTCATGTATTTACTAAGTGTTTGGTTCAGTTATCTATTAAAAGAAGGCCTTAATATCCTTTAGATTTCCTTATGGACCCCGCTGTCACGGGAGGGTAGGACAAAAGATGTCATGCAAATTCTTATTATAAGCATGTATGACTATATAAGAAAATACTTCCTCTCTAAACAAATATTAGAGCGCTTAGGTCACTAAAATAGTGATATAAACACTCTTATATTTGTTTACAGAGGGAGTACATGCCTACGTCACAATTATGAATTGGAGTTATTGTGTATCGCTCTAGGTTGTGACTGCTATATAATAAATGTTATCCAACACAAATATCCATCACTGATCCAATGGCTATGCTTTTCGTATATTGATCTTTCCTAAGTTACTTTCGTTGTTGTTGCTGTTGTTGGTGTTGTTACAATCACTACAAAACTGCTACGTTGTTGTTTCTATTACTATTACTACTGTTGCTACTACTATCATACTGTTGTGCTACTAAACACAATGGTGCAGATATTTAGTTTTTAAGGTGTGGTTGAATTGACAACCCAATTGCTAATAATTACAAATATTCTTTGGCTCCCCTTGTATTGAATCAATAAATTTGGTTGAAATACTACCTTGAAGACGGTCTCGATCCCCTTTTTTGTGGGTTATAAAGACTTTTTCGGATGCCGTTGCCGGGAAGCATACCTCTATTTATCGAGACACTTGGGATTGTATCTGTTGATCACCATGAAGAATCTGAATGACGCTAAGACCAAGATCGTACCCTTTAAGACGAGGGGAGGTAAGGAACTGTCGTCTAGCTCCGCACTTGACTCGTCATATTTTGAGTAGACTTGCGACGCTGCCACCTATTGTTTAATCTGATATGTTCCAAGTTATTGATGATACTGCTTCTGCTATGAATGACACTTGTGATGATACTAGTACTCTGCTTGATAATACTGTGTCACTAAGTGAATTTTTTGATAAATAATTTGCTAAGACAAAAAGGGATGCCGATAACCGCCACACATGTGGCATGTAGTAACACCACCCACATGTTTTTACACTAAAGTTGCCGTCGAAAAAAAATCTAAAAAAAAAACGAAACTTGCCATCCAAACAGAAAGTTGCCATGCTTTACAACTAAAATTGGCATCCTCTTGTATCTAAAATTGGCAAAAATATGTGGGCGAAATTGCTTCGTGCCACATGTTTATCATTCGAGAACTAAAAAATTAAGAATGTTTAAATTCATAAAAATCACTGTTCACCTACTATGCCTAGCTCTTCCACTAGAGTTGAAATGCCTAAGATTGCACGCCAAACTTGTTGATCATCCACTGAAGAGACTCGATCACCTGCCGATCGTACATCTGCTTCTGCTGGGCCATCTCCCGGGACTGCTTCGCCTCGCGCTCCACCAGCGCCTTCTCGTTCCGCAGGCACGCGATCTTGGCCATGGCCTCGTCAGCGGCGGAGGCCGCCGCGCACCTCTCCTTCTCCAGGTCCTCTAGCGCGGCCTCCTTCAGCCTCCTCTCCCGCACGAGCCGCCGCCTGAGCCGCTCCACGTTGCTCTCTTCCGCGCTGGTCACCTTGCTAGCGATGTCCTCGTCCTCCGTGTCGGCCTCCTGCTCCAGCTCAGAAGCCAGCGACCACGAAACGTCGGAGCAGCTGCCAGAGCGGGCGCGCTCCACAGTGTGGCCCGAGCTGCCGTTCCTCATAGCCCGTGCCTTCGTCCCACTCCCACACACGGTGCAGATGACGCCTCTGACGCGCACCGCTTGCACCGTGGGGCCTGGGCTCCCCACGAGCCCCTCCACCACGTCGCAGCGCTTGCCGAGGCACCAGACTTTGGCGGCCAGGAGGAGCAGGGACATTGCGACGAGCAGGTGTGCGGGACAGGGCAGCCCAGCGCGCGACGGAGGCCCACTCGCGGCCGACCTCGGACTCGGAGGCGTGCAGCATCGCGAAGACCCCGAGCGCGGAGCCGACGAGGAAGTAGGCGGCGCCGGCGCCGGGCATGGAGGCGAAAGGGACGCCGGCGAGCGGCTTCAGTAGACCACCGGCACTGGAGATGCGGTTCCAGCCGCCCATGACGGCGGGACTGGGGGCAGGCTCGCTCCGATTCAGGCGAGTGGAATTTTGATTGGAAAGATGGAATCGCTCGGTGCCAGGGCAAATCTTGGAGATCGATCGGCGTGGGGATTTGGTGGAGATGATGAAGAGTCTGGGAGATGGCCAGGAGCTGGGCAGCCGGCGCCGCGACAGTAGGGTTCTGGTTCAGTTATATATTTTCTTTTGGAGGACCGGGTTCTGGCTCAGTCCCACTTTGAGGGTTCTTTGCTCAAGGCACTGACCATTAGGATGACAGGTGGGTACCGAAGACACGGGTCCCACGCGTCTGTGACGTCGTGCTGTTATGCTGGCTCGGGGAGTGTTTTTCTTTTTAGAAGAGTTGGGGGAGTGTGTTTTGGAGAAGCGGATGGGCGTAGTACGTTGTTAGAGGAAGATAACGAAGGAAGTGTGTTAGCATCACCGAGCCGGTTACAGAGGATGACGGCCAGGGCAGCCAAGACCCAGTCAACAAGCCAAGGTCTTCCACTGACGCCGGGGCCCACCGGAGGATCAGGCGCCCATCCACGCGCTACGCTGGCAAGGAATGGACCATGAGGTAGGATAAATAAGGAGGGCAGCTTCCTTGTGAGGGTCGGCCAGTTTGGCACGGCAGTCCGCCGTTTGCTTGTAACTCTCTTCCTCCTTCCTCCCGGCTTGTAAATTCGAAATAGAGCTACAGATCTGAGTGATGTTCGTCAATAGAGAGAGATCCTAGCCCGTTGCTAACAATTGGTACTCAGAGCCAAATTTTTCCACCATCCACGCTGCGTTGGAACATCACCACGGAGACGAGGGCGGCGGTGGCGGCGGCGCGCCGGCGGCGAGAGCTGATGGAGAACCTCTCTGCAGAGGGCAAGGCGCTGTACGAGACGCTCACGTCCGTGGCGACGATCACCCACCAGCAACAGAAGAAAGAGCTTGAGGAGCTCATCATCGCGGCGGTAGGCCACGCCGTCGACGCGGCGATCTCCAAGTCTGTTCCGCTCGCGGTCGACCAGGCGTTGGGATCCGTGGTCGAGGACTTGCAAGCGTACACCGATGGCGCCGAGCAGGACCTACACAAGCAAATCAGCGACCTCCGCGCCTCGATTTGTCTCGCCTCCAACTCGGGCACGGCGACAGTGCGGCCGCCTGCGTTCAAGGGAGCGGCGGAGACCGGCCCCGATGGGCTCCGCGGACATTCGACTACACGGGGGTCGGTACCTGGGGCCTCGCTGCCCTACGTTCTGCCTCCGGCACGAGGTATCACCGATCCGCCCCCATCGTCCTCGTTTGCCAGTCTGGTTCATCGCGAGCGCCGCGCATCTCAGTGTCAATCCCAGCCTCACCATAGCCGCACACCGAAGTGTGATTTTCCCCGTTTCGACGGCGACAATCCTAAATTCTGGCAGGCCCGGTGTGAAGATTACTTTGCTCTATTTGACACTGACCCTGCGCTATGGATAGCGATCGCCGCGATGCAGTTTGAAGGGCCTGTAGCGCGTTGGCTGGCATCAGTTCAGTCTAAATTTGCACACGCCTCTTGGCAGGAATTTAGTGCTGCTGTAGTGCATAGGTTTGGTAGGAATCAACACCAAACCCTGATTCGTCGCTTGTATCGCTTACACCAAACTGATTCTGTAGAGGATTATATCCTCGAGTTCTCGGCTCTGATGGATCAACTTGCGGCGTATGAACCTAGTCCTGACATGATGCACTATACTACTCGTTTCATAGATGGCTTAAAACCTGCTGTTCGTGTTATTGTGGCTGTTCAACGCCCCCAGATCTCGATACTGCGTATTCTATTGCATCTGTGCAGGAAGAGGTGGGTGAAGGTGCGACGGAGCTGAATTCCTCTGGATACAATCGGCGGCCAAGTTCATCTGCTTCGAGCCGACCGTACAAAGCCAAACATTCCGAGGACACTCGTGATCTCACTGTCAAACCAGCTCAAACTGATGACAAGTTAGCCACATTGAAGGCATATCATCGCGCAAAAGGACTCTGCTATGTCTGTGGTGAACGTTGGGGTCGTGATCATAAATGTAATACAACTGTCCAGTTACATGTGGTGCAGGAGATGCTGGAATTCTGTGACCTCAACTCTCCAGATTCTGATGATAGTGCTGATGATCTGATGGTACTCTCAACAGAAGCTTAGTCTGATAAATCCGAACCCAGTGCCATCAAGCTTAATTGTCAGTTGCAAGGGCAATGGTTTGTGTTTCTGTTGGACTCCGGCAGCTCCCATTCCTTCCTCAGTACTAAGGTAGCAGCAACTGTTCCAGGACACACACTACTAGCTCGTAAGCAACATGTTCGAGTTGCGGGAGGGGCTCATCTTGAGTGTACTCATATGGTACCCAACTGCACTTGGTCAGCTGATGGGCATACCTTCCAGTCTGATTTCAAAATTTTGTCGTTGAAGTTTTATGATGGGATTATTGGTATGGATTGGTTGGCAGCGCGAGGCACTATGCAGGTGAATTGGGACCAGAAGTGGCTTTCATTCGAGCATCTGGGCCAACGGATTCTTCTCCAAGGGCATCCCCCTGCTGTGTTCGATCTTACTGTTGTTGAGCTCCAGTTAGTTCAAGGGCAACAAAATCCAGAGCTTCCTGATGAAATTCAATGCCTACTGGATGGGTTCTCCGAAGTGTTTGAGGCTCCAACTGGACTTCCGCCTCGTCGTGCTTGCGATCACAAGATTCCGTTGATTCCCGGCGCACAGCCAGTGAACATCCGGCCGTATCGTTTTTCTCCTGAACTCAAGACTGAAATCGAGAGGCAGATCGCAGAAATGTTGCAGTCGGGTGTCATCAAGCCCAGTACTAGCCCGTTTGCCTCGCCCATCATCATGGTCCGGAAAAAAGATGGAACATGGCGCCTATGTGTTGATTATCGCCATCTGAATTTGTTGACGCTGAAGAGCAAATATCCAATGCCTGTTATCGATGAACTATTGGATGAGTTATCCGGTGCGTCTTGGTTTACCAAGCTGAATCTCCATGCTGGTTATCATCAAATCCGTTTGGCCCCTGGGGATGAATACAAGACAGCGTTTCACACACACAACGGCCATTTTGAATACTCAGTCTTGGCTTTTGGGCTCACTGAGGGACCTTACACTTTCCAATCCGTTGTGAACACAGATTTGTCACCTATTCTACGTCATTGTGCTGTGGTGTGTTTCGATGACATTCTTATTTTCAGCAAGACGTATGACGAACATATCAAGCACTTACGTCAGGTGCTTCAGATCCTTGAAGAGAAGCACTGGAAAGTCAAAGGGTCCAAGTGCACGTTCGCCCAGAGATCTGTGCAGTATCTCGGTTATGTGGTGTCGGAAGAAGGTGTTGCTACTGACCCCCAGAAAGTGACTGATGTTCAGAACTGGCCGATCCCTACTTCTGTCAAAGAACTGCGTGGGTTTTTGGGTCTGTCAGGTTACTACCGTAAATTTGTCCGTCAGTATGGTGTTATCAGCCAACCTCTGACACACTTGCTTCGCAAGAATGTTCCGTTTGTCTGGACAGCTGACTCTCAATTAGCCTTTGACACCTTGAAGCAAGCTTTAGTGAGTGCCCCTGTGCTGGCCTTGCCGGATTTCAAAGTTCAGTTTGTTGTTGAGACTGATGCAAGTGACACGGGCGTGGGCGCTGTACTGATGCAACGCGGCCACCCGCTGGCATATGTAAGCAAGGGACTGGGTCCAAGAACTAGGGGTTTGTCGACTTATGAAAAAGAGTATATGGCCATATTACTAGCTGTTGAACAGTGGCGTCCATACTTGCAACATTCAGAGTTTTTGATTATGACAGACCACTGCAGTTTGGCGCATTTGGGCGACCAGCGTCTGCATACTCCGTGGCAACAGAAGGTCTTTACCAAGCTACTCGGCTTACAATTTTAGATCAAATACAAAAAAGGGATTAGCAATGCAGCAGCTGATGCTTTGTCGCGCAGACCTGCACCTGACACTTGTTTAGTGACTGTTAGCCATGGCCGTCCTGCTTGGATGATGGACATCGTGGACACTTATACTTCGGATCCTGCAGCACAAGAGTTGTTGACTCGCTTGGCCGTCTCGACTACAACGGATGATCATTACTCCCTGCGCAATGGGTTGATTCGTTACAAAGACCGGGTCTGGATTCCGGATTCTCCTGATCTCAAACAAAAGATTCTTGCTGCTCTTCATGATTCTCCAATTGGTGGGCACTCTGGTATACCTGTTACCTTGCGCCACATTAAGCAAAGTTTTTATTTGAAGGGTTTGCGCGCTTCTGTCCATCAATATGTGCAAGAATGTTCTATCTGTCAACGCGCTAAGCCTGATCGCGCTCGCTACCCGGGGCTACTGGAACCATTGCCGGTCCCCTCGCAATATTGGCAGATGCTCACAATGGATATTGTGGAAGGGTTACCACGCTCCGGCCGTTTTAACTGTGTGATGGTGGTAGTGGATAAATTGTCCCGTTATGCTCATTTCGTCGGCCTGTCTCATCCGTTTACTACACCAGTGGTGGCTGCCGCGTTCATGGATAATGTGCATAAGCTTCACGGGATGCCTGAATCCATTGTGTCTGATCGTAATAGGATTTTCACCAGCCGTTTCTGGCGAGAATTGGCTGCTCTTTCCGGGGTCAAACTTCGCATGAGTTCCTCTCAACATCCGCAGACAGATGGCACTACAGAACGAGAGAATCAGTGTCTGGAAGGGTATTTGCGTTGTTTCACCCATGCCTGCCCTGTCAAGTGGGCGCAATGGTTATCTCTTGCTGAATTCTGGTATAATACTAGCATGCATTCTGCCCTGGATGGTAAATCGCCCTTTGAGGTCCTGTATGGCCACTCTGCTCGTCAGTTTGGGATCACTGCATCTGATGCCTGTCAGTTCCTGAGCTTACAGAATGGCTTGGAGAACGTGCTTTAACGCTTTGTCTTCTTCAACAACATTTGGAGCGCATCAGAAATCGTATGAAGTACCAGGCCGATAAGAAAAGATCTGATCGCGTGTTCCAGGTGGGCGACTCTGTATTTCTGAAACTTCATCCATACATTCAATCTTCTGTCGCTCCACGTGCTCACCATAAGCTGCTGTTCAAGTACTATGGACCGTTTCCGATGCAAACGCATTGGTGCCACGGCCTACCGTCTTCAATTGCCGCCCAAGTCTCGCATCCACCCTGTGATCCACGTTTCTCAACTGAAGAAAGCGCTTGGGGAGCACTGTCAGGTAGAAGCTGCTTTGCCACCTACTGATGCCATTCTTTCTGTGCCAATCAGAGTATTGCAGCGCAGATTCCGTCGAGTGGGTGATGTAGCTGTACCACAAGGCTTAATTCAGTGGTCTGGGCAAACTGAAGACCTGGCGACTTGGGAAGATTTACAGGAACTGCAGCAGCGTTTTCCTCGTGCAACAGCTTGGGGGCAAGCTGTGTTCCAAGGGAGAGGGAATGTTAGCATCACCGAGCCAGTTACAGAGGATGACGGCCAGGGCAGCCAAGACCCAGTCAACAAGCCAAGGTCTTCCACTGACGCCGGGGCCCACAGGAGGATCAGGCGCCCATCCACGCGCTACGCTGGCAAGGAATGGACCACGAGGTAGGATAAATAAGGAGGGCAGCTTCCTTGTGAGGGTCGGCCAGTTTGGCACGGCAGTCCGCCGTTTGCTTGTAACTCTCTTCCTCCCTCCTCCCGGCTTGTAAATTCGAATTAGAGCTACAGATCTGAGTGATGTTCGTCAATAGAGAGAGATCCTAGCCCGTTGCTCACAAAGTGGTCCAGATAAACGATGAATTGCAGGTGGGTAGTTAGAGCAACTCTAGCAGACCCCGCATCCGGTGCAAACCCGCATAATTCCGGCAATTATACGGGCTCAGCCCATTTTTCTGGCCAGACCAGAGCCCGCATCGGTGTCCGGCCCGTAAATTTTTTGCCGCAGCCCGCAAACGCAATGTTGGTGGGAAACGACACCTATGGAATCACAAGAATCCCTACTACGGTTGCCGGGGTGCAGGGTTGTGAGAAGAGCAGGGATAGCAGTCAGCACAAGGATCGTTTATCCAGGTTCAGGCCGCGAGGATGCGTAATACCCTAGTCCTGCTTTGCTGGCTGTATTTTAGAGAGTTCTTGAGCTCTCGAACTAGCTATGGTGGCTGCGTCGTTCAAAAGAGCCGAATCCCTCTCCAGTATGTCATGGGCCTCCTTTTATAGTCGAAAGGGGTTGACACAGTGGCACACAGGAGGTGGAAAGGCCTACAGTGTCGCGAGCTTATCGCTCGTATTACAGGACAGGATGCATTTAATGCATCGCTTAGGTGTCCCCTTGCTTTATCGGGGACGGGAACGAGGCCCGTCCCGTCCGTCGCCGCCCCTCCTCGCTTCGACACGCGCCCTGGCCAGCGATGCATGCGGCGCCATATAGGCAGGCAGGCAGCTGAGATGGCGCGGTGGTAGGGTCTTCACGAAGATCTGCATGCCGCCACGCGGGCGTGTGCTGAGTTGACCTGGAAGCTGCATGTTGCCACGCAGGTGCCTACCCAGCTGGTTGGGCTGGCAGCTGCATGCGAACGGCGGTGGAGACTTGGTTGGTGCGGGCCTGGCAGTTGCCCCGCTGACGCCCTCGGCAAGGGCCTTGCCGGGGGGGCCCGGCAAGGGTCTTGTCATGGCGTCGCAGTCGTCCCCGGCAAGGCGCTTGCCGGGGGTCTTGTGGATCTCCTCGGCAAGGATCCCGCTGAGGATCGCCGTTTTCTAATCCTCATCTGACCTCATATCTCTATGGTCTTGACAAAGATTTGCATGCCACCACGGAGGTGCCTCCCGAGCCCTAGTTCCAACGTGGTTGGTTGAGTTGGAACCCGCGGGCTCAAGGGTGACGTGCTTCGCTGGTGTGGGCGAACTGCCCCGGCAAGGGCCTTGCCAGGGGAACCTGCTTCGTCCCTCTGCCTCTTTTTGTTCTTGGCCTTGGCGTTGTTTTATTTGCCTTGGGCGTTGGCTTCTCTCTAGCTCCCCTCCCTTGCCCTGCTACGTGTGGCCGTGGCGCGTGGCTCTGACTGCCCGTGCACAAATAAAGGGGTACAAAGGTGCGCCCCTACTTTTGTACACCGACAGGAGCCCCCGGGCCTGGGGCACACATAAGCGCGACACGTTGTTGGGCCAGGCCCAGAACGGTGCGTGGGCAGGTGGGGCGGATTTTCACCACGGTAACTCTTCGTCCGCTGCGCTTCCCCACGACCCGCGCGTTGTGGAGGATCGTGCGTGACGTGGGCGGCATGCATGGGACGGTTCCCGCGCGCATGCATCATGTCGGAGTTAATGGGAAAGAAGGCGGCCCATGCCTTCCTTGTAAAAAGGAATAACCGCGGGCGCGCTGCTCACTTTATCCCCATCCCTGCGTCTTCCCCAATCTCAGAGCCGCCGCCCCCTTGCTTCCTCCCTAAGCTTTCGCCTTTGCTTGCCGCCGCTGCATCTCCGCCGTCTTCCGTCCCTCTTGCTCCCCCCAGCCGTCATGGCGCCTAAATCCACCAAGGGCAAGGGAGTGGCCAAGGACGTCGTTGCGACGGAGCCGCCGGAGAGTGCGTTGGCGGTGTAGCGAACGCAGCTCGCCTACTTCCCCTCGACCGTCGACTTGTTCGAGCTCCGGGAGGCCTTCAAACCCTTGTGGGGGGTGAAGACGGGGCATCCAGCCACGCGTTCATCCCCGCCAATTGCGCCGAGGCTGCCCCAAATCGGTACCCTTTTTTGTTGACTACTTCTCCTGCAGGCTCTGTCCTCCCTTCTCCGACTTCTTCGGCGACGTCATGCACACCTATGGCTTCCGCCTTCTGGATTTTACTCCAAATGCGGTGGCGTGCATGGCCTTTTTCGCGCATCTTTGCGAGGGCTTTGCCGGGGTGCACCCCAACACGGCGCTCTTTCGCCATTACTTCTTCCCTCGGATCCAAACAGGCGGCGCCATCTCTGGTTGCGTCACCTGGATCCCAAGGTCCAAGGGGGCGTACCCGGAGGGCGCCACGAAGGAGAGGTGGGAAGAATGGCGAGGCCGGTGGTGCTGGATTGAAGAGAAGGACCTGCCGGACTTTTGCCGGGTCCGCGATGCGCCGCCGGTTCGCTGGAGCGACTGGAGCGATCTCGACGCCGACAACGCAAAGCTCTCGATCGCCACTACCAGGATCCTTCGCCTCACCGAGGCCGGGCTCACCCTTGAGATGATTGGGGCGGATTTCATCCGCCGCCGAATCGCTCCGCTGCATAACAGGGGGAGGCCGACCTGGCTCTTCACGAACGTCGCTGACATCATGCGGCTTTGCCTGGCCTCGACCACAACTTCACGATGATGGGGCACGCTCATTTCTGCCAGCGGCTCTTCCAGCTTGACATGAACCGTGACGGCGAGGTCGAGCGGACCGGCAAGGCCGCGAGGGCCGCTGCGAACGCCGACAAGGTCACCAAGGGGTCCCTGTTCAAGCTGCCGGCGGGAGTGGTCCCGCTGAGCAACAACTTGCACCGGACCGACATCATCGCCATGATGCCGGACTTTAACGTGCACGGGCTTGACCCGAGCTGGGTCGAGCCGGAGGACATCCAAGTGCAGGAGTTCTTCGACACCTTGCACGAGGGGTACGTCACCGCCGAGCCACGGCTCGTCCAGGACACCACTCAGGCGGAGCTGGACTACATCGCCACCAGGGCGATGGAGGCGAAGCTCGCCGAGGAGGCCGACAGCGCCGGTGGCGTGGAGGACAAGGACGCGACGGTCGCGGAGGAGGAGAAGCATGCCAGGTGGGCTGAGGCCGCTTGGGAGGCCAGCAGCGCCGGCACCGGGGCTCCTCTTGTTGAAGATGCAGTCGTCGAGTCATCGGAGGAGGAGGAGGCTGAGGCTGTTGACCCTCCGGCCACGGGGAGAGGGCGAGTCCTGCGGCGGGCCACTTCTGGCGAGCCGGTACGGCCCGTCAAGGCCGCGCGGCAGCCAAAGTCTCCGTAGGAGTCCACGCGTCAGACGAGAGCCGCGGCGGCGAAGAAGGTGGTGAAGGCCGCAGTGGGGAAGAAGAAAGCATCTGCTTCCTCTTCGTCCAAGCGCGCGCAGACTCCGCCCTCCTCTCCTCCTCCGGCAGATGCCGACGCGGGGGTCACCTTCGACTTAGGATCCCTCAGCCCGAGGAGGAAGAGGAAGGCAACAGAGGAGGAGATGGACGACGAGTAAGCATCTTGCTCTTCCCGTCATCTCTGTCTCCTCAATCTGTACCGCTTGTCTTGACTTGTGTTCATCTTTGTAGGGACGCGGAGACGCTGGCCCAGAGGGTGAAGAGCGCCAAGGCCTCGGCGGGCGGCCAGCCCCCGGCTGGTACTTCAAGGGCGCCACTGATGGTGTTGAGCAGCCCGGACAGCAGCCCCCGGCGCAGCCCCTAGCGTAAGTTCATCGCTCACCCCTCGTCGGCATGTGTCAGGGGTATGATACTTTGGTGCTGACCTTGCCGTGTACGCAGGAGGAGAGCAGCAGCAGCAGGAGGAGCCACAGAGGGCTACTCCCAACACGCCGCCCCCATCGACCACGCCGCCACGAGGGGCGTCCTCGGCAAGGGCGCCAAGCACCGAGCCCACGCACATGGAGGAGGAGGAGGAGAACTTGTTCACTGGTGGCTTTGCCTCGGCGCCAAATGTTGGCGGGGAGGGGACCTCTGCTTCCCAGCACGGCACGGGTAAGCCGCTCGCCTTTCGTCCTTGTTCTTTTTCTTTTCTTGCTGATTCTTGGTCTTGGCTTTGTCTCATCCCCTTTTTGGTGCCCAAATCATCCATCGGCGGACCAGGATGACATAAACGCTATCATCGAGGACGTCGCCAAGGACGCCACAGTAGAAGCCGAGAAGGTCGCCGCCGAGGAGTCCGTCAAGGGTGCTGCGGAGGACGCCGCCACGGGGCCTGCCGGGGAGCCTGGCAAGGCTACTGCCGAAGAGGCCGGCAAGGGGCCTGCCGGAGAATCCGGAAAGGCCGCTGCCGAGGAGGAGGTGGTCGATGACTAGCCTTCCTCCTCCGCTGCCTCCGGCTTCGGCACGTATCTAAGGGTGGGCGACGATCTGTGCGTCCACCTTCCAGGCGCGTCGAGCACCAGGGCGCCCGTCGAGGGAGAGGTGTTCGACGACGAGGTGCTCGCCGCGGCTGGGCTTGAGGTCGTCGATGAGCCGAGCGTTGGTGGCGACGGCTCCCAGGAGGAGCGGCTCCTCCAGGCCATGGGTGCCAGCTTCCGGAAGCTCCAGACGCTCCACCACGCCCGCCTGGACAAGGCCAAGTCTAGGATGGCAACGATGGACAAGGCGGAGGCGGACCTCAAGGTGCGCGTCGCCGAGGTGCAGACTTGGTTCCGCCAAGCTAGCAAAGAGCTGAAGGCCACCCAAGG
The DNA here is from genome assembly GCF_018294505.1 of Triticum aestivum. Taxonomy (NCBI): domain Eukaryota; kingdom Viridiplantae; phylum Streptophyta; class Magnoliopsida; order Poales; family Poaceae; genus Triticum; species Triticum aestivum. The sequence continues at coordinate 421,691,753 of NC_057799.1, read as the reverse complement.
CAAGTTGGCCAAGCACGATGTGGAGCTCACCATGAAGCTGGCCGACATCGAGAAGGCCCAGGAGACGGCGGAGGGCTTGGCCGCCGCTGCTGAGGCCGCCCGGACCCAGCACCAGGCCGCGCTGAACTCTCAGGAGGACCTCGCCAAACGCGAGGCGGACCTTGACGCCAAACTCCACGCCAAGGACGAGGAGGTGGAGAAGCTTGTCGCGCAGCGGACCCAAGAGCTGGAGCAGAGGCACAGGGAGACGCTCGATGCCCAGGCTCTGGTTCACGCCAGCAAAGTGAAGGAGCTGGAGGTGGAGCGGGACGGGCTGAAGGAGCAGGCCCTGAAGCTGTCCCAGGAGAAGGGCACGCTCAACGGCGCCCTGACGGAGGCGCAGAGCGCGGCCGTCAGCAGGGCCGGGGAGGTTTCCGAGGCCAACAACTCCATCAAGGACCTCAAGCTGAAGCTAGAGGGCCTTGAGGGGATGCTCATGGAGGCCAAGGCCCGAGAGGGGACCCTGGCCAAGGAGCTGGAGACCGAGAAGCAGCTGCGGAAGAACGAGGCTACCGAGCACAAGGATTTTGTGGAGGGTGAGAGTCGCTGGATCAGTGCTACCTCTTGAGCACTGCGCTGGTTTCCCTTGAAGAGGAAAGGGTGATGCAGTAAAGTAGCGTAAGTATTTCCCTCAGTTTTTGAGAACCAAGGTATCAATCCAGTAGGAGACCACGCGCGAGTCCCACGCACCTACACAAACAAACAAGAACCTCGCAACCAACGCGATAAAGGGGTTGTCAATCCCTTCATGGTCACTTACGAGAGTGAGATCTGATAGATATGATAAGATAATATTTTTGGTATTTTTATAATAGAGAGTAAATAAAGATGCAAAGTAAAAGAAACGACAATGGAAATAACTAAGTGTTGGAAGATTAATATGATGGAAGATAGACTCGGGGGCCATAGGTTTCACTAGTGGCTTCTCTCAAGAGCATAAGTATTATGGTGGGTAAATGAATTACTGTCGAGCAATTGATAGAATTGAGCATAGTTATGAGAATATCTAGGTACGATCATGTACATAGGCATCACGTCGGCGACAAGTAGACCGAAACGATTCTGCATCTACTACTATTACTCCACACATTGACCGCTATCCAGCATGCATCTAGAGTATTAAGTTCATAAGAACAGAGTAATGCTTTAAGTAAGATGACATGATGTAGAGGGATAAAATCATGCAATATGATATAAACCCCATCTTTTTATCCTCGATGGCAACAATACAATACGTGCCTTGCTGCCCCTGCTGTCACTGGGAAAGGACACCGCAAGATTGAACCCAAAGCTATGCACTTCTCCCATTGCAAGAAAGATCAATCTAGTAAGCCAAACCAAACTGATAATTCAAAGAGACTTGCAAAGATAACCAATCATACATAAAAGAATTCAGAGGAGATTCAAATATTGTTCATAGATAAACTTGATCATAAACCCACAATTCATTGGATCTCAACAAACATACCGCAAAAGAAGATTACATCGAATAGATCTCCAAGAAGATCGAGGAGAACATGGTATTGAGATCCAAAGAGAGAGAAGAAGCCATCTAGCTAATAACTATGGACCCGAAGGTCTGAGGTAAACTACTCACACATCATCGGAGGGGCTATGCTGTTGATGTAGAAGCCCTCCGTGATCAATGCCCCCTCCGGCGGAGCGCCGGAAAAGGCCCCAAGATGGGATCTCATGGGTACAGAAGGTTGCGGCAGTGGAAATAGGGTTTTGGCTCTTCTTTTGATGGTTTGGGGGTACGTAGGTATATATAGGCGAAAGAAGTCGGTCAGGGGAGCCATGAGGGGCCCATGAGGGTGGAGGGCGCGCCCAGGGGGTAGGCGTGCCCCCTGCCTCGTGCCCTCCTTGTTGCTTTCTTGACGTGGACTCCAAGTCCTCTGAATCACGTTCGTTCCGAAAATCACGTTCCCGAAGGTTTCATTCCGTTTGGACTCCGTTTGATATTCCTTTTCTGCGAAACACTAAAATAGGCAAAAAACAGCAATCTGGGCTGGGCCTTCGGTTAATACGTTAGTCCCAAAAATAATATAAAAGTGTATAATAAAGCCCGTTAAACATCCAAAACAGAATATAATATAGCATGGAACAATCAAAAATTATAGATACGTTGGAGACGTATCAAGCATCCCCAAGCTTAATTCCTGCTCGTCCTCGAGTAGGTAAATGATAAAAACAGAATTTTTGATGTGGAATGCTACTCCCTCTGTAAACTAATATAAGAGTGTTTAGATCACTACTTTAGTATTCTAAACGCTCTTATATTAGTTTACGGAGGGAGTACTTAGCATAATTTCAATGTAGTTCTTCTTATTGTGGCATGAATGTTCAGATTCGATATGATTCAAGATAAAAGTTTAACGTTGACATAGAAACAATAATACTTCAAGCATGCTAACCAAGCAATTATGTCTTATCAAAATATCTTAGCCAAAGCAAGTTATCCCTACAAAATCATATAGTCTGGCTATGCTCCATCTTCACCACACAAAATATTCATATCATGTGCAACCCCGGTTTTAGCCAAGCAATTGGTTCATACTTTTTAACGCGCTTCAGCCTTTTCAACTTTTACGCAATACATGAGTGCAAGCCATGGATATAGCACTATGGTGGAATAAGGTATAATGATAGGGGTTATGTGGGAAGACAAAAAAGGAGAAGGTCTCACATCGACGAGGCTAATCAACGGGCTATGGAGATGCCCATCAATTGATGTCAATGCAAGGAGTAGGGATTGCCATGCAACGGATGCACTAGAGCTATAAGTGTATGAAAGCTCAACAAAAGAAACTAAGTGGGTGTGCATCCAACTTGCTTGCTCACGAAGACCTCGGGCATTTGAGGAAGCCCATCATTGGAATATACAAGACAAGTTCTATAATAAATTTCCCACTAGTATATGAAAGTGACAAAATGAGAGACTCTCTATCATGAAGATCATGGTGCTACTTTGAAGCACAAGTGTGGTAAAAGGATAGTAACTGATACGTCTCCATCGTATCTACTTTTCCAAACACTTTTGCCCTTGTTTGGGACTCTAACTTGCATGATTTGAATGGAACTAACCTGGACTGACGCTATTTTCAGCAGAATTGCCATGGTGTTATTTATGTGCAGAAACAAAAGTTCTCGGAATGACCTGAAACTCCACGGAGCTTATTTTTGGAAAATATTAAAAATATTGGCGAAAGAATCAAGGTCAGGGGGCCCACACCCTTGCCACGAGGGTGGGGGCGCGCCTGCCCCCCTGGGCGCGCCCCCTGCCTCGTGGGCCCCCTGGAGCTCCACCGACCTCAACTCCAACTCCATATATTCGTGTTCGGGGAGAAAAAAATCAGAGAGAAGGATTCATCGCGTTTTACGATACGGAGCCGCCGCCAAGCCCTAATCTCTCTCGGGAGGGCTGATCTGGAGTCCGTTTGGGGCTCCGGAGAGGGGAATCTGTCGCCGTCATCATCATCAACCATCCTCCATCACCAATTTCATGATGCTCACCGCCGTGCGTGAGTAATTCCATCGTAGGCTTGCTGGACGATGATGGGTTGGATGAGATCTATCATGTAATCGAGTTAGTTTTGTTAGGGTTTGATCCCTAGTATCCACTATGTTCTGAGATTGATGTTGCTATGACTTTGCTATGCTTAATGCTTGTCACTAGGGCCCGAGTGCCATGATTTCAGATCTGAACCTATTATGTTTTCATGAACATATGTGAGTTCTTGATCCTAGCTTGCAAGTCTATAGTCACCTACTATGTGTTATGATCCGGCAACCCCGAAGTGACAATAATCGGGACCACTCCCGGTGATGACCTTAGTTTGAGGAGTTCATGTATTCACTGTGTGTTAATGCTTTGGTCCGGTACTATTAAAAGGAGGCCTTAATATCCCTTAGTTTCCATTAGGGCCCCGCTGCCACGGGAGGGTAGGACAAAAGATGTCATGCAAGTTCTTTTCCATAAGCATGTATGACTATATTCGGAATACATGCCTGCATTACATTGATGAATTGGAGCTAGTTCTGTGTCACCCTATGTTATGATTGTTACATGATGAACCGCATCCGGCATAATTCTCCATCACCGATCCAATGCCTACGAGCTTTTCACATATTGTTCTTCGCTTATTTACTTTTTCATTGCTACTGTTACAATCACTACAAAACCCCAAAAATATTACTTTTGCTACCATTACTTTTGCTGCTGTTACCACTACTATCATACTACTTTGCTACTAAATACTTTGCTGCAGATACTAAGTTATCCAGGTGTGGTTGAATTGACAACTCAGCTGCTAATACTTGAGAATATTCTTTGGCTCCCCTTGTGTCAAATCAATAAATTTGGGTTGAATACTCTACCCTCGAAAACTGTTGCGATCCCCTATACTTGTGGGTTATCAGTAACATTGTCCCTTCTCTCTTTTTCTCTCATTTTTTTTATTTGGGCCTTTTCTCTATATTTTTTCATGGCCTCTTTTTTTTATTAAGTCCGGAGTCTCATCCTGACTTGTGGGGGAATCATTGTCTCCATCATCCTTTCCTCACTTGGGACAATGCTCTAATAATGATGATCGTCACACTTTTATTTACTTACAACTCATGAATTACACACTGATACTTAGAACAAGATATGACTCTATGTGAATGCCTCCGGTGGTGTATCGGGATATGCAATGAATCAAGAGTGGCATGTATGAAAGAATTATGAATGGTGGCTTTGCCACAAATACGATGTCAACTACATGATCATGCAAAGCAATATGACAATGATGGAGCGTGTCATGACAAACGAAACGGTGGAAAGTTGCATGGCAATATATCTCGGAATGGCTATGGAAATGCCATAATAGGTAGGTATGGTGGCTGTTTTGAGGAAGGTATAACGAGGTTTATGTGTGGTAGAGCGTATCATATCACGGGGTTTGGATGCACCGGCGAAGTTTGCACCAACTCTCAAGGTGAGAAAGGGCAATGCACGGCACCGATGAGGCTAGAAAATTGCGGAAAGGTAAGTGTGAGTATAATCCATGGACTCACATTAGTCATAAAGAACTCATATACTTATTGCAAAATTTTACTAGCCCTCGAAGCAAAGTACTACTATGCATGCTCCTAGGGGAAGGGTTGGTAGGAGTTAACCATCACGCGATCCCGACCGCCACACAAAGGATGACAATCAATAAATACCTCATGCTCCGACTTCGTTACATAACGGTTCACCATACGTGCATGCTACGGGAATCACAAACTCCAACACAAGTATTCCTCAATTTCACAATTACTCAACTAGCACAACTATGATATTATCACCTTTATATCTCAAAACAATTATCAAGCATCAAATTTCTCATGATATTATAATTAAAGCAAATTGCCATGCTGTTTTTAGACTCTCAAAATAATATAAGTGAAGCATGAGAGATCAATAGTTTCTATAAAACAAATCCACCACCGTGCTCTAAAAGGTATAAGTGAAGCACTAGAGCAAAAACTATATAGCTCAAAAAATATAAGTGAAGCACATAGAGTATTCTAATAAATTCCAATTCATGTGTGTCTCTCTCAAAAGGTGTGTACAGCAAGGATGATTGTGGTAAACTAAAAAGCAAATACTCAAATCATACAAGACGCTCCAAGCAAAACACATATCATGTGGTGAATAAAAATATAGCTCCAAGTAAAGTTACCGATGGAAGTAGACGAAAGAGGGGATGCCTTCCGGGGCATCCCCAAGCTTTGGCTTTTTGGTGTCCTTAGATTATCTTGGGGTGCCATGGGAATCCCCAAGCTTAGGCTCTTGCCACTCCTTGTTCCATAATCCATCAAATCTTTTACCCAAAACTTGAAAACTTCACAACACAAAACTTAACAGAAAATCTCGTGAGCTCCGTTAGCGAAAGAAAAGAAAACACCACTTCAAGGTAATGTATTGAACACATTCTTTATTTATATTGGTGTTAAACCTACTGTATTCCAACTTCTCTATGGTTTATAAACTATTTTACTAGCCATAGATTCATCAAAATAAGCAAACAACACACGAAAAACAGAATCTGTCAAAAATAGAACAGTCTGTAGTATTCTGTAACTAACGCAAACTTCTGTAACTCAGAAAATTCTACAAAAATAGGACGACCTAAAAAATTTGTTTATTGATCAGCAGCAATTGGAATCAATATTTTATCTCGTTCTGGTGATTTTTAACAATTGTTTTCGTGAACAGAAAGTTTCTGCAATTTTCAGCAAGATCAAATAACTCTCATCCAAGAAGATCCTATAGGTTTAACTGGGCACAAACACTAATTAAAACATAAAAACAAATCTAACCAGAGGTTAGAACAAATATTTATTCCTAAACAGAAGCAAAAAGCAAAAAACTAAAATAAAATTGGGTTGCCTCCCAACAAGCGCTATCGTTTAACGCCCCTAGCTAGGCATAAAAACAAGGATAGATCTAAGTGTTGCCATCTTTGGTGGGTAATTCTTCCATAAGACACCTACGAGCCCTAGGAGTTTATTTCTTTTTATTAATTATCAAACTTGTAGGCACAAAATCAAGAAAATCATTTGCAACAAACGGTTCCTTAATGATAGCAAAAAGATTGGGATGAACACTTATTGATTTTAGATCCGCAGTTTCCTTACTAGAGGATTCACCCTTATTTTTAGGAACATAAACAAACTTGGCAATTTTGGTAGGAGGATTTGGAATGTTTTTAAAGGAAGAAAAAGCGGTCCCCAAGTTGGTGATAATTCCCTCAAGTTTATCGATTCTAGTAGAATCTTGATCTATTCTTTCATTAACTATAGGTTCTTTTTCCTTAAAACTTTTCAGAACGACTCCCACCTTAGATCCATATTGGGTAATTTGGTTGTGGATCTTTTTATCCAAATTCTCAATCAACTCTACAATAGCAACTTTATTTTCAATAACTTCAAGCCTTTGCATCACATGTTCCAAAGTTAACATAGTTCCATTAACCAAAAGGGGTGGTGAGCCAAACAAATCTATCATAGCATTATAAGAATCAAAAGTATGGCTACCCAAGAAATTACCTCCAGTAATGGTATCAAGAATATATCTGTACCGAGGAGTAGCACCTACATAAAAATTGCGGAGAAGAATGGAAGTAGATTGCTTCCTGGTAGATCTATTTTGAGCATTGCAAATTCTATACCAAGCGTCTTTTAGGTTTTCTCCCTCCCTTTGCTTAAAATTAAGAACTTCATTCTCGGGAGACAATGGAGAAGATAGAGGACTAGCCATAACGACAAGACAAGCAAGAAAGCGATTAACGGGAAAGAGAAGGCAAATAAAACGGCAAGGGTGAAGTGGGGGAGAGGAAAACGAGAGGCAAATGGCAAATAATGTAATGCGAGGGAGATGAGTTTGTGATGGGTACTTGGTATGTCTTGACTTGTGCGTAGACTCCCCGGCAACGGCGCCAGAAATGTCTCGTTGACGGGAAATCAAATCTTGACTTGACTTGGCGCGAATCTCCCCGGCAACGGTGCCAGAAATGGCTCGTTGACGGGAAATCAAATCTTGACTTGACTTGGCGCGAATCTCCCTGGCAACGGCGCCAAAAATCCTTCTTGCTACCTCTTGAGCACTGTGTTGGTTTTCCCTTGAAGAGGAAAGGGTGATGCAGTAAAGTAGCATAAGTATTTCCCTCAGTTTTTGAGAACCAAGGTATCAATCCAGTAGGAGACCACGCGCGAGTCCCACGCACCTACACGTGGACTCCAAGTCCTCTGGATCACATTCGTTCCAAAAATCACGTTCCCGAAGGTTTCATTCCGTTTGGACTCCGTTTGATATCCCTTTTCTGCGGAACACTGAAATAGGCAAAAAACAGCAATCTGGGCTGGGCCTTCGGTTAATAGGTTAGTCCCAAAAATAATATAAAAGTGTATAATAAAGCCCGTTAAACATCCAAAACAGAATATAATATAGCATGGAACAATCAAAAATTATAGATACGTTGGAGATGTATCAATCAGCCGCCTCATGGACGTCGCGGGCAGGATCACCGCGCAGCTGGCTACCATGGGAATGCCAAATGTGAGGTACGCCCCAGAGCGCGGCGAGACTACCAACGCCAAGCTGGCCCTGTTCTTCGAGGGTGTCCTCGGGGCCTTGGAGCAACTTCACTCCGACAGGGCAGCTTCACTGGGCGACGAGAACTGAATACTCTGCCGGGGTGCCATGACCAAGGTTCTCAAGAAGGTGGCATACTGGAACCCCACCCTTGACTTCGACGCCGCACTAGAGAGCTTGCCGGAGGGTACTGACGTCGCGCCGCTCAAGGAGCGTATCGAGCCCATCATCAGCCGCATTGGCGGAATTCAAACGGTGGAGGGCCAGCGCTGGGATTAGGCACCCCGCTTCTTATCGCCGCTGCAGGTTCTTGACCAAGACAATTGCTATCTTTAGTTAGAACCGCAACAATAACTTGATATAATATAACTCTGCAGCACTCTTGATACCATGCATGTTATTTTCCTGTTTGATCTTCCTTTGCATGTCCACCCTACGTCAATCGGGTAGGCCTGCCGGCGCGTAAACCCAGGGCAGCGTCTTGAGGACGGATCCCCATTGGCCTGCCGGGTGTGCTTGCCTCTGGGCAAACCACCTTACCGCCCTTAACGCGGCCGCTCAAACTGTCGAGCTTGACTCGAGTCAGAGTCGAGAGCGTTGCCAAGTGTGGAAGGCTACCCTGCCACTTTCGACGCGGCCGCTTGATCTGTTGAGCGGACTCGAAACAGAACAAAGGCGTTGCCAATTGCGGGAGGGCCCCCTTGCGTGCAGGTTTTTCATACATAGGAAGGATCTCCGAGGATAATAATCTTATGTATAAAAGGAAATTGCTCGAGGCTCTGGATGACTTAGCTTTTCTGTTGCCGCGCTGGCGTCCTTCGCGCTCGCAGGCGGCGTCGTCTTCTCCTGGTCGTCTTCCACCAGAGCCATGGTGATGAAAAACCAGGTTCGCTACTAGACCAGATTCTCACAATTGCACCCCCTACCTGGCGCGCCAAAGATGTCGGTGGGAAACGACACCTATGGGATCACAAGAATCCCTACTACGGTTGCCGGGGTGCAGGGTTGTGAGAAGAGCAGGGATAGCAGTCAGCACAAGGATCGTTTACCCAGGTTCAGGCCGCGAGGATGCGTAATACCCTAGTCCTGCTTTGGTGGCTGTATTTCAGAGAGTTCTTGAGCTCTCGAACTAGCTATGGTGGCTGTGTCGTTCAAAAGTGTCGAATCCCTCTCCAGTATGCCATGGGCCTCCTTTTATAGTCGAAAGGGGTTGCCACAGTGGCACACAGGAGATGGAAAGGCCTACAGTGTCGTGAGCTTATCGCTCGTATTACAGGACAGGATGCATTTAATGCATCGCTTAGGTGTCCCCTTGCTTTATCGGGGACGGGAACGAGGCCCGTCCCGTCCATCGCCGCCCCTCCTCGCTTCGACACGCGCCCTGGCCAGCGATGCATGCGGCGCCATGTAGGCAGGCAGGCAGCTGAGGTGGCACGGTGATAGGGTCTTCGCGAAGATCTGCATGCCGCCATGCGGGCATGTGCTGAGTTGACCTGGAAGCTGCATGTTGCCACGCAGGTGCCTGCCCAGCTGGTTGGGCTGGCAGCTGCATGCGAACGACGGTGGAGACTTGGTTGGTGCGGGCCTGGCAGTGGCCCCGCTGACGCCCTCAGCAAGGGCCTTGCCGAGGGGCCCGACAAGGGTCTTGCCGTGGCATCGCAGTCGTGCCGGGGGTCTTGTGGATCTCCTTGGCAAGGATCCCGCCGAGGATCGCCGTCTTCTAATCCTCATCTGACCTCATTCTCTATGGTCTTGACAAAGATTTGGATGCCACCACGGAGGTGCCTCCCGGGCCCTAGTTCCAATGTGGTTGGTTGAGTTGGAACCCGCGGGCTCAAGGGTGACGTGCTCCGCTGGTGTGGGCGAACTGCCCCGGCAAGGGCCTTGCCGGGGGAACCTGCTTCGTCCCTCCGCCTCTTTGTGTTCTTGGCCTTGGCGTTGTTTTATTTGCCTTGGGCGTTGGCTTCTCTCCGGCTCCCCTCCCTTGCCCTGCTACGTGTGGCCGTGGCGCGTGGCTCTGACTGCCCGTGCACAAGTAAAGGGGTACAAAGGTGCGCCCCTACTTTTGTACACCGACAAGCAACCCCCGAGCCACTATAACTGCGGGTTTGCAGGGCAGATGCGGGTCGAAACCCTATCCTCCCGCCACTGCGTTCCCCTCCAATTCCCCACCACGCCGCTCGATTTCTCGCTGCCGACGAGCCTTGAACCACCATGGCCGACTCGGGGGATGAGGCGGAGCACCGCCGCCGCGCCAGATCTGACGCCGCGCGCAAGCGGGGGGCGCGTCGGTAGCTCAACCAGGGTGCCCGGCCACCGCCGGCATTCAACCGGCGCAAGCTCGACGAGTTCGAGCTCGAGCACGCTCGTCGCAGTCGCGCGTCCTCCGGCAACTGGTCCGCGGGGAGCTCATCCGGCCACGGGTCCGTAGGGTGCTCATCCGCGGGCGCATCAAGCTGGCGGCTCGTTCCGGTGAAGAGGAAGCGGGAGGAGGCCGTGCCCGATGCGCCGCCGCGCCGAGGCGTCATCAGACCTAAGGACTACCTCCCACCGGGGCAGGAGGAGCTCCTCGAGCGCGTTGTCCTCGAGAGGTCGGTGAGGGATCAGGAGGAGATGGAACAGCGCATCCGGCACGAGCTCGAGTACGAGCGGCTCTTCCTCGAGACGGGCCTCACGGCATCGCAGGCGCACGCATCGAAGGAGGCCGACCTGCGGGTGATGAAGGAGGAGCATGCGAAGCTCTACGTCGACCTCGACTCCGACTCCTCCGACTCCGACTGATCGCCGCCGGTGGGCAGCTACCACAGGAGCTCCGGTGAGCTCAGTTTTGTTGTAGTGGTGTGGTAGCGTAGGCCCTGTCTAGCATATCTAACCTTTATGTATGTATGTGGCGTGTATGAACTTATTATGAGAAGAAGAACCATCTATGCGAGCGAGCTCCGGCGAGCTGCTGCTTAAATTTCTCGCGCGAAACAACTTTTTTAAAATTTAGGGGTTTGTTTGCGGTTTCTAGTCTGCCGCCGCAAATTTCGGCCTGCATAACTGCCCCCGTGCGACCTGCAAACACATTTTACAGGTCGGCAAAATGCGGGGTCTGCTAGAGTTGCTCTTAGAGCATGATCAATGGTATAGCCATATGTAACTTTTTTCTTCGAGAGTACGCAAATTATGTATCATATTTTTATTGAAGACGGATAATAATTTACAAGAATGCCTCAAATACATCGTCGCCAGAAGAACATCACAATGCTATGGACAGTGTTGAAGCGGAACGAGTAGAGTAACAACAACAACCGACAAAGAAGGTGCATGCCTGATGAAACTGAAGATGGCCCGAGCAACACAAATTCGTAAGAGACAACGCAATTGGCCGGGCCTCGCAAGTCAGCGAGACGTTCCACTCTCTCTGAGCGGTAGAACGACAATGAGTGGGTCAGATTCTTAGGAGTGGGATATGCAAATTAGTTGTGCTTTTTATGTGTTTGTTAGTAGTGTTACTCTTATTCCTATAGCTTATCCCAAGGGATCACGAAAGGAACTGAAGGACCGTGATAAGGGTTAGCTCTCTTCCTCCCCAATCTCTCCTCTCTAGTATTTCGTGTCCTGTAATCAGGCCTGATATTTGAGAGAATCAATACGGGAGAGCAGTAATCCCCTGTGTTTGATGGAGTAGTGCCTGGGTTTTTAACATCTGCTGATGTTGCTTACCGCACGGCAAGGTCGACGAGCGATGATTGCATGCGAGCTAGGTTTTATAGCTCACCTGGAATTTCCATATGTCAATGGGAAACGACTTAGTTCAGTTCAGTTAGAGCACTGGTCGAACCATATAACTGGACACCGTTGGCAATAGCATCCAGACATGGGCGTGGTTCTCAATGGCATCTAGCTCTGGACGTCGTTGTTCATGGCATCCTTCCTATTTTTAAAAATTTTACGCATCATTTACTAGTTTTGCAATTACCAAATTATTAATCATAAAGAAATCAGGCTAAACAAGTTGGGCTACCAGCTAGCAAACACACACGCACCCTCAATTACATGGTACTCTCTCATAAAGGCTTGAAAACACCTAGCTCCAGCCCATCTCCAAGTTTGTACCTCATTGAGAGTGAAGTTAACAAATTGGGGGATATTGCATTGATGCGCCGCATTCCTGAACACCCTCGCATTTCTTTGCTTCCACAATCCAAGCAATGAGAATTACTAGAGAATCGAAGCTCTTTGTGGACATCTTCAACAAACCTTTGTGCGCTCTATGTCACCACACCTCAAGGTTGTCCTCTACAGAAGGCATGGCAATACGAATAGCCAGCGGGTAAAGCATACATGCCATGCATGCGGAGCATAAACACATTGCATAAGGATGTGGTCCAAAGTATCCTCCTCCTGGCAGCAAGTGAAGCACGAAGCAGTAGCGTCTTGCAATCCATGTTGGAAACGTTGATCAGAGGTCCAAACATGGTATTGGATGGCAAGCCATATGAATATTTTACATTTGAGGGGCGCTTAGCTCTTCCAAATGCAATGACCGGTGGACAAGCAAATCATGCCCTAGAAAAACATCTTGTACGTACATTGCGTAGAATGCTGTCCAAAGGTGCTCCATCTCCAGAAGAATATATCAGGGGTACCGTTATCAAGAGAGATGATGCTGACAACCGACCAAAGGTTCGAGAATTATGCCATGGATGGTCTATTGGGGAACGTAGCATGCAATTTCAAAAAAATTCCTACGATCATGCAAGATCTATCTAGGAGATGCATAGCAACGAGAGGGGGAGAGTGTGTCCACGTACCCTCATAGACCGAAAGCGGAAGCATTAGCTTAACGTGGTTGATGTAGTCAAACATCTTCTCGATTCAACCGATCAAGCACCGAACGTACGACACCTCTGAGTTCTGCACACGTTCAGCTCAATGACGTCCCTCAAACTCTTGACCCAGCAAAGTGTCGAGGGAGAGTATCGTCAGCATGACGGCATGGTGACGGTGATGGTGATGTGATCCGCGCAGGGCTTCGCCTAAGCACTACGACAATATGACCGGAGGAGTAAACGGTGGAGGGGGGCACCGCACACGGCTAAGAAACAATTGATGTGCTTTGGGGTGCCACCCTGCCCCCGTATATAAAGGAGGGAGAGGGGAGGAGGCTGGCCTAGGGCGCGCCAAGTGGGGAGGAATCCCACTTGGACTCCTAGTCCTATTCTTCCTCCCCCCCCTTCCTTCTTTCGGAGGGGGTAAGGGGGAAGAAGATGGAGAGGGAGAAGGAGAGGGGAGCCACACCCCCTTCCCATGTCCAATTCGGACTCCCCATGGGGGGGCGTGTGCCACCCCCTTGTGGGCTGCCCTCTCTCTCCCCTATGGCCCATGTGGCCCATTACTTTCCCGGGGGGGTTCCGGTAACCCCTCGGTACTCCGATAAATACCCCGAAACACTCCGAAACCATTCCGATGTCCGAATACTATCGTCCAATATATCAATCTTTGCCTCTCGACCATTTCGAGACACCTCGTCATGTCCGTGATCTCATCCGGGGCTCCGAACAATATTCGGTCACCAAAACACATAACTCATAATACAAATCGTCACCAAACGTTAAGCATGCGGACCCTACGGGTTCAAGAACTATGTAGACATGACCGAGACACATCTCCGATCACTAACCAACAGCAGAACCTGGATGCTCATATTGGTTCCTACATATTCTACGAAGATCTTTATCGGTCAAACCGCAATGACAACATACGTCATTCCCTTTGTCATCGGTATATTACTTGCCCGAGATCCGATCGTCGGTATTTTCATACCTAGTTCAATCTCGTTACCGGCAAGTCTCTTTACTCGTTCCGTAACGTATCATCCCGCAACTAACTCATTAGTCACATTGCTTGCAAGGCTTATCATGATGTGCATTACCGAGAGGTCCCAGAGATACCTCTCCGATACTCGGAGTGACAAATCCTAATCTTGATCTATGCCAACCCAACAAAAACCTTCGGAGATACCTGTAGAGCATATTTATGATCACCCAGTTACGTTGTGACGTTTGATAGCACACAAGGTATTCCTCCGGTATTCGGGAGTTGCATAATCTCATAGTCAAAGGAATATGTATAAGTCATGAAAAAAGCAATAGCAATAAAACTTAATGATCATTATGCTAAGCTAACGGATGGGCCTTGTCCATCACATGATTCTCCTAATGATGTGATCTTGTTCATCAAATAACAACACATGTCTATGGTCAGGACACTTAACCATCTTTGATTAACGAGCTAGTCAAGTAGAGGCATACTAGGGACACTTTGTTTTGTCTATGTATTCACACATGTATCAAGTTTCCGGTTAATACAATTCTAGCATGAATAATAAACATTTATCATGATATAAGGAAATATAAATAACTTTATTATGGCCTCTAGGGCATATTTCCTTCAGTCTCCCACTTGCACTAGAGTCAATAATCTAGATTACATTAGAATATTGTAATGATTCTAACACCCATGGAGTCGGTGCTGATCATGTTTTGCTCGTGGAAGAGGCTTAGTCAACAGGTCTGCAACATTCAGATCTGTATGTATTTTGCAAATCTCTATGTCTCCATCCTTGACTTGATCACGGATGGAGTTGAAGTGTCTCTTGATGTGTTTAGTTCTCTTGTGAAATCTGGATTCCTTCGCTAAGGCAATTGCTCTAGTATTGTCACAAAAGATTTTCATTGGACCCGATGCACTAGGTATTACACCTAGATGGGATATGAACTCCTTCATCTAGACTCCTTCATTTGCTGCTTCCGAAGCAGCTATCTACCCCGCTTCACACGTAGATCCGGCCACGACGCTTTGCTTGGAACTGCACCAACTGACGGCTCCACCATTCAATATAAATACGTATCCGGTTTGCGACTTAGAATCATCCGGATCAGTCTCAAAGCTAGCATCAACGTAACCATTTACGACGAGCTCTTTGTCACCTCCATAAACGAGAAACATATCCTTAGTCCTTTTCAGGTATTTCAGGATGTTCTTGACCGCCGTCCAGTGATCCACTCCTGGATTACTTTGGTACCTTCCTGCTAAACTTATAGCACGGCACACATCAGGTCTGGTACACAGTATTGCATACAAGATAGAACCTATGGCTGAGGCATAGGGAATGACTTTCATTTTCTCTCTATCTTTTGCAGTGGTCGGGCATTGAGTATGACTCAACTTCAAACCTTGTAACACAGGCAAGAACCCTTTCTTTGACTGATCCATTTTGAACTTCTTTAAAACTTTATCAAGGTATGTGCTTTGTGAAAGTCCAATTAAGCGTCTTGATCTATCTCTATAAATCTTGATGCCCAATATATAAGCGGCTTCACCGAGGACTTTCATTGAAAAATTCTTATTCAAGTATCCTTTTATGCTATCCAGAAATTTTGTATCATTTCCAATCAATAATATGTCATCTACATATAATATTAGAAATGCTACAGAGCTCCCACTCACTTTCTTGTAAATACAGGCTTCTCCAAAAGTCTGTATAAAACCATATGCTTTGATCACACTATCAAAGCATATATTCCAACTCCGAGATGCTTGCACCAGTCCATAAATGGATCGCTGGATCTTGCACACTTTGTTAGCACCTTTAGGATCGACAAAACCTTTTGGTTGCATCATATACAACTCTTCTTTAAGATATCCATTAAGGAATGCAGTTTTGACATCCATTTGCCAAATTTCATAATCATAAAATGCAGCAGTTGCTAACATGATTCGAACAGACTTAAGCATCGCTACGGGTGAGAATGTCTTATCGTAGTCAACTCCTTGAACTTGTCAAAAACCTTTCGTAACAAGTCGAGCTTTGCAGACAGTAACATTACCGTCAGCGTCAGTCTTCTTCTTGAAGATCCATTATTTTCTATGGCTTGCTGATCATCGGGCAAGTCAACCAAAGTCCACACTTTATTCTCATACATGGATCCCATCTCAGATTTCATGGCCTCAAGCCATTTCACGGACTCTGGGCTCATCATCGCTTCCTCATAGTTTGTAGGTTTGTCATGGTCTAGTAGCATGACTTCCAGAACAGGATTACCGTACCACTCTTGTGCGGAACGTACTCTGGTCGACCAACGAGGTTGGTAGTAACTTGATCTGATGTTTCATGATCATCATCATTAAATTCATTACTAATAGGTGTAGGCATCACTGGAACTGATTTATGTGATGAACTACTTTCCAATTCGGGAGAAGGTACAATTACATCATCAAGTACTACTTTCCTCCCACTCACTTCTTTCGAGAGAAACTCCTTCTCTAGAAAGGATCCATTCTTAGCAACAAATATCTTGCCTTCGGATCTGTAATAGAAGGTGTACCCAACAGTCTCCTTTAGGTATCCTATGAAGACGCATTTCTCCGATTTGGGCAAGCTTATCAGGTTGAAGCTTTTTCACATAAGCATCGTAGCCCCAAACTTTAAGAAACGACAGCTTAGGTTTCTTGCCAAACCACAGTTCATATGGTGTCATCTCAACGGATTTAGATGGTGCCCTATTTAACGTGAATGCATCCGTCTCTAAAGCATAACCCCAAAACGATAGTGGTAAATCAGTAAGAGACATCATAGATCGCACCATATATAATAAAGTACGGTTACGACGTTCGGACACACCATTACACCGTGGTGTTCCAGGTGGCGTGAGTTGTGAAACTATTCCACATTGTTTTAAATGAAGACCAAACTCGTAACTCAAATATTCGCCTCCGCGATCAGATCATAGAAACTTTATTTTCTTGTTACGATGGTTTTCCACTTCACTCCGAAATTCTTTGAACTTTTCAAACGTTTCAGACTTGTGTTTCATTAAGTAGATATACCCATATCTGCCCAAATCATCTGTGAAGGTCAGAAAATAACGATACCCATCGTGAGCCTCAACACTCCTCGGACCGCATACATCAGTATGTATTATTTCCAATAAGTCAGTGGCTCGCTCCATAGTTCCGGAGAACGGAGTCTTAGTCATTTTGCCCATGAGGCATGGTTCGCAAGCATCAAGTGATTCATAATCAAGTGATTCCAAAAGCCCATCTGCATGGAGTTTCTTCATGCGCTTTACACCAATATGACCTAAACGGCAGTGCCACAAATATGTTGCACTATCATTATTAACTTTGCATCTTTTCGCATCAATATTATGAATATGTGTATCATCACGATCGAGATTCAACAAAAATAGACCACTAATCAAGGGTGCATGGCCATAAAAGATATTACTCATATAAATAGAACAACCATTATCCTTTGATTTAAATGAATAACCGTCTCGCATCAAACAAGATCCAAATATAATGTTCATGCTTAACGCTGGCACCAAATAACAATTATTCAGGTCTAAAACTAATCCCGAAGGTAGATGTAGAGGTAGCGTGCCGACGGCAATCACATCGACCTTGGAACCATTTCCAACGTGCATCGTCGCCTCATCCTTAGCCAATCTTTGTTTAATCCGTAGCTCCTATTTCGAGTTGCAAATATGAGCAACAGAACCAGTATCAAATACCCAGGCATTACTACGAGCATTAGTAAGGTACACACCAATAACATTTATATCAAATATACCTTTCACTTTGCCATCCTTCTTATCCGCCAAATACTTGGGGCAGTTCCGCTTCCAGTGAATAGTCCCTTTGCAGTAGAAGCACTCAATTTCAGGCTTAGGTCCAGACTTGGGCTTCTTCCCGGGAGCAGCAACTTACTTGCTATTCTTCTTGAAGTTCCCCTTCTTTCCTTTGCCCTTTTTCTTGAAACTAGTGGTCTTGTTAACGATCACCACTTGATGCTCCTTCTTGATTTCTACATCCGCAGCCGTGAGCATTGCGAAGAGCTCGGGAATCGTCTTGTTCATCCCTTGCATATTATAGTTCATTACGAAGCCTTTATAGCTTGGTGGTAGTGATTGAAGAACTCTGTCAATGACACTATCATCTGGAAGATTAACTCCCAGCTGAGTCAAGTGGTTATGGTACCCAAATATTCTGAGTATGTGTTCACTGACAGAACTGTTCTCCTCCATCTTGCAGCTATAGAACTTGTTGGAGACTTCATATCTCTCAACTCAGGCATTTGCTTGAAATATTAACTTCAACTCCTGGAACGTCTCATATGCTCCATGACGTTGAAAATGTGTTTAAAGTTTCGATTCTAAGCCGTAAAGCATGGCACACTGAACTATCGAGTAGTCATCAGATTTAGCTTGCCAGACGTTTATAACGTCAGCAGTTGCTCCTGCAGTAGGCCTTGCACCTAGAGGTGCATCAAGGACGTAATTCTTCTGTGCAGCAATGAGGACAATCCTCAAGTTACGGACCCAGTCCGTGTAGTTGCTACCATCATCTTTCAACTTAGCTTTCTCTAGGAACGCATTAAAATTCAAGGGAACGGTAGCACGGGCCATTGATCTACAACATAGATATGCAAAAACTATTAGGACTAATTTCATGATAATTTTAAGTTCAATTAATCATATTACTTAATAACTCCCACTTAGATAGACATCCCTCGAGTCATCTAAATAATCACGTGATCCATATCAACTAAACCATGTCCGATCATCACATGAGATGGAGTAGTTTTCAGTGGTGAACATCTCTATGTTGATCATATCTACTATATGAATCATGTTCGACCTTTCAGTCTCAGTGTTCGGAGGCCATGTTTGTACATGCTAGGCTCATCAAGTTTAACCTGAGTATTCTGCACGTGCAAAACTGTCTTGCACCCGTTGTATGTGAACGTAGAGCTTATCACACCCGATCATGACGTGGTGTCTCGGCACGACGAACTGTTGCAACGGTGCATACTCAGGGAGAACACTTATACGTTGAAATTTTTAGTGAGGGATCATCTTATAATGCTACCGCCGTACAAAGCAAAATAAGATGCATAAAAACATATACATCACATGCAATCAAAATATGTGACATGATATGGCCATCATCATCTTCTGGCTTTGATCTCCATCTCCAAAGCACTATCATGATCTACATCGTCACCGGCTTGACACCATGATCTCCATCATAGTGTCGTTGTCGTCTCGCCAACTATTGCTTCTACAACTATCGCTAACGCATAGTGATAAAGTAAAGCAATTACATGGCGATTGCATTTCATACAATAAGGCGACAACCATAAGGCTCCTGCCTGTCGCCGATAACTTTTACAAAACATGACATCTCATACAATAACTTATATCACATCATGTCTTGACCACATCACATCACAACATGCCCTGCAAAAACAAGTTAGACGTCCTCTACTTTCTTGTTGCAAGTTTTACGTGGCTGCTACGGGCTACTAGCAAGAACCGTTCTTACCTACGCATCAAAACCACAAAGATTTTTTGTCAAGTGTGTTGTTTTAACCTTCAACAAGGACCGGTCGTAGTCAAACTCAATTCAACTAAAGTTGGAGAAACAGACACCCGCCAGCCGCCTGTGTGCAATGCACGTCGGTAGAACCGGTCTCATGAACGTGGTCATGTAATGTTGGTCTGGGCCGCTTCATCCAACAATACCGCCGAATCAAAGTAAGACGTTAGTGGTAAGTAGTATGACTATTATCGCCCACAACTCTTTGTGTTCTACTCGTGCATATCATCTACGCATAGACTTGGCTCGGATGCCACTGTTGGGGAACTTAGCATGCAATTTCAAAAGATTTCCTACGATCACGCAAGATCTATCTAGGAGATGCATAGCAACGAGAGGGGGAGAGTGTGTCCACGTACCCTCGTAGACCAAAAGCGGAAGCGTTAGGTTAACACGGTTGATGTAGTCGAATGTCTTCACGATCCAACCGGTCCAAGTACCGAACGTACGGCACCTCCGTGTTTAGCACACGTTCAGCTCGATGACGCTCCTCGAACTCTTGATCCAGTAGAGGGTCGAGGGAGAGTTCCGTTAGCACAACGGCATGGTGACGGTGATGGTGATGTGATCTGCGCAGGGCTTCGCCTAAGCACTACGACTCTATGACCGGAGGAGTAAACTATGGAGGGGGGCACCGCACACGGCTAAGAGAACAATTGATGTGCCTTTGGGGTGCCCCCCGCCCCCGTATATAAACGAGGGGAGGAGGAGGTGGCCAGACCTAGGGGTGGCACGCCATCGGGGGAGTCCTACTAGGACTCCACTCCTAGTACGATTCGCCCCCCACCCTTCATTCCAACGGAGAGGGGAAAGGGGAAAGAGGGGAGAGGGAGAAGGAAAGGGGGGCCGCGCCCCCACCCCTTGTCCAATTTGGATTGGGCAGGGGGGAGGCACGCGCCTCCTCTTGTGGCCATCCTCCCTCTCTCCACTATGGCCGATGAGGCCCATTAACTTTCCCGGGGGGTTCCGATAACCTCCCGGTACTTTGAAAAATCCTCGAACCTCTTCGGAACCATTCCCGTGTCCTTATATAACCATCCAATATATCAATCTTTACCTCTCGACCATTTTGACACTCTTCGTCATGTCCGTGATCTCATCCGGAACTCCGAACAAACTTCGTTCACCAAGACACACAACTCATAATACAAATCGTCATCGAACATTAAGCGTGCGGACCCTACGGGTTCGAGAACTATGTAGACATGACCGAGACACATCTCCGGTCAATAACCAATAGCGCAACCTGGATGCTCATATTGGTTCCTACATATTCTACAAAGATCTTTATCGGTCAAACCACATAACAACATACGTCATTCCCTTTGTCATCGTTATGTTACTTGCCCGAGATTCGATCGTCGGTATCATCATACCTAGTTCAATCTCGTTACCGGCAAGTCTCTTTACTCATTCCGTAATGCATCATCCTGCAACTAACTCATTAGTCACATTGCTTGCAAGGCTTATAGTGATCTACATTACCGAGAGGGCCTAGAGAAACCTCTTCGATACACGGAGTGACAAATCCTGATACGTCCATTTTGCATCATGCTTTTACATCGATATTTATTGCATTATGGGCTGTTATTACACATTATGTCACAATACTTATGCCTTTTCTCTCTTATTTTACAAGGTTTACACGAAGAGGGAGAATGCCGGCAGCTGGAATTCTGGGCTGGAAAAGGAGCAAATATTAGAGACCTATTCTGCACAACTCCAAAAGTCCTGAAACTTCACGAAAGTCAGTTTTGGAATATATTAAAAATATTGGGCGAAGAAAGCACCAGAGGGGGCCCACACCCTGTCCACGAGGGTGGGGGCGCGCCCTACCCCCCTGGGCGCCCCCCTGCCTCATGGGCCCCCTAGCAGGCTTCCGGTGCCCATCTTTTGCTATATGAAGTCTTTCGCCCTGGAAAAAATTAGAAGGAAGCTTTCAGGACGAAGCGCCGCCGTCTCGAGGCGGAACCTGGCGAAACCAATCTAGGGCTCCAGCGGAGCTGTTCTGCCAGGGAAACAACCCTCCGGGAGGGGGAAATCATCACCATCGATCCTCTCATCGGGAGGGGGTCAATCTCCATAAACATCTTCACCAGCACCATCTCATCTCAAACCCTAGTTCATCTCTTGTATCCGATCTTTGTCTCAAAACCTCATATTGGTACCTGTGGGTTGCTAGTAGTGTTGATTACTCCTTGTAGTTGATGCTAGTTGGTTTATTTGGTGGAAGATCATATGTTCAGATCCTTTATGCATATTAATACCCCTCTGATTATGAACATGAATATGATTTGTGAGTAGTTACGTTTGTTCCTGAGGACATGGGAGAAGTCTTTCTATAAGTAGTCATGTGAATTTGGTATTCGTTCGATATTTTGATGAGATGTATGTTGTCTTTCCTCTAGTGGTGTTATGTGAACATCGACTACATGACACTTCACCATTATTTGGGCCTAGGGGAAGGCATTGGGAAGTAATAAGTAGATGATGGGTTGCTAGAGTGACAGAAGCTTAAACCCTAGTTTATGCGTTGCTTCGTAAGGGGATGATTTGGATCCACATGTTTCATGCTATGGTTAGGTTTACCTTGATACTTCTTTTGTAGTTGCGGATGCTTGCAAGAGGGGTTAATCATAAGTGGGATTCTTGTACAAGGAAGGGCAGTACCCAAGCACCGGTCCACGCACATATCAAATTATCAAAGTAACGAACGCGAATCATATGAGCATGATGAAAACTAGCTTGTCGATAATTCCCATATGTCCTCGGGGGCGTTTTCCTTTATATAAGAGTTTTTCCAGGCTTGTCCTTTGCTACAAAAAGGATTGGGCCACCTTGCTGCACCTTGTTTACTTTTGTTACTTGTTACCCGTTACAAATTACCTTATCACAAAACTATCTGTTACCGATAATTTTAGTGCTTGCAGAGAATACCTTACTGAAATCCGCTTGTCATTTCCTTCTACTCCCTGTTGGGTTCGACACTCTTACTTATCGAAAGGACTACGATAGATCCCCTATACTTGTGGGTCATCAAGACTCTTTTCTGGCGCTGTTGCCGGGGAGTGAAGCGCCTTTGGTAGGTGGAATTTGGTAAGGAAAAATTAGATAGAGTGCTGAAATTTACTGTCACTTGTTACTATGGAAAATAATCCTTTGAGGGGCTTGTTCGGGGTATCTTCACCCCGACCAGTAGAGCAAAGGATTGCTCCTCAACCTAGTGAACCTACTGAAAATGTTTACTTTGAAATTCCTTCGGGTATGATAGAGAAACTGCTAGCTAATCCTTTTATAGGAGATGGAACATTACATCCCGATATGCACCTAATCTATTTGGATGAAGTTTGTGGATTATTTAAGCTTGCAGGTATGCCTGAGGATGTTATCAACAAGAAGGCCTTCCCTTTATATTTGAAGGGAAAGGCATTGACATTGTTTAGGCTATGTGATGATATTGGATCATGGAACTACAACCGATTGAAATTAGAATTTCATCAGAAGTTTTATCCTATGCATCTGGTTCATCGTGATCGTAATTATATATATAATTTTTGGCCTCGCGAAGGAGAAAGTATCGCTCAATCTTGGGGAGGCTTAAGTGAATGTTATATTCATGCCCCAACCATGAGCTCTCAAGAGAAATTATTATTCAAAAATTTTATGTTCGGCTTTCTCTCAATAATCGCTCCATGCTCGATACTTCTTGTACTGGTTCTTTTATGCTAAAGACTATTGAATTCAGATGGGATTTATTGGAAAGAATTAAACGCAACTATGAAGATTGGGAACTCGGCAAAGGTAAGGAGTCAGGTATAACACCTAAGTTTGATTGTGTTAAATCTTTTATGGATACCGATGTTTTTCGCGAATTTAGCACTAAATATGGACTTGACTCTGAGATAGTAGCTTCTTCCTGTGAATCATTTGCTACCCATGTTGATCTCCCTAAGGAGAAGTGGTTTAATTATCATCCTCCCATGGAAGTAAAAGTAGTTGAACCTATTAAAGTTGAAGAAAAGACTGTCACTTGTAATGTTGATCCTATTGTTCCTACCGCTTATACTGAGAAACCACCTTTCCCTGTTAGAGTAAAGGATCATGCTAAAGCTTCAACTGTGGTTCGTAAGAGTAATGCTAGAACATCTACACCCTCTGAGCAAATTAAAGTTGAGCCTAGTATTTCTATGGTTAAGGATCTCTTGGTCGATAATATTGATGGGCATGCTATTTACTTCTGTGATGAAGCTGCTAGAATTGCTAGACCCGATACTAAAAATAAACATAGACCTGTTGTAGGCATGCCAGTTATTTCTGTTAAAATAGGAGATCATTGTTATCATGGCTTATGTGATATGGGTGCTAGTTCGAGTGCAATACCTCCTTCTTTATACGAATAAATTATGCATGATATTGCACCTGCTGAGTTAGAAGGTATTGATGTTACAATTAAGCTTGCCAATAGAGATACTATTTCACCAGTTGGGATTGTTAGAGATGTTGAAGTCTTGTGTGGGAAAGTTAAATATCCTATTGATTTTCTTGTTCTTGGTTCCCCACAAGTTGACTTTTGTCCCATTATATTTGGTAGACCCTTCTTGAATACTGTCAATGCTAAGATAGATTGCAAAAAGGATGTTGTTACTATTGGTTTAGGGGATATGTCTCATAATTTTAATTTTGCTAAATTTCGTAGACAACCCCATGATAAAGAGTTGCCTAGTAAAGATGAAATTATTGGTCTTGCTTCTATTGTCGTGCCTCCTAACGATCCTTTAGAACAATATTTGCTAGACCATGAAAATGATATGTTTATGAATGAAAGAAGGGAAATAGATGAAGTATTCTTCAAGCAGGGACCTATTTTGAAACACAATTTGCCTGTTGAAATTCTAGGGGATCCTCCTCCACCCAAGGGTGATCGCGTGTTTGAGCTTAAACCATTACCGGATACTCTTAAATATGCTTATCTTGATGAAAAGAAGATATATCTTGTCATTATTAGTGCTAACCTTTCAGAGGAGGAAGAAGAGAAATTATTGAAAATTCTGAATAAGCACCGTGCTGCTATTGGGGATACTCTTGATAATCTTAAGGGCATTAGTCCCACTCTATGTCAGCACAAAATAAAATTGGAGAAAGACGCTAAACCGGTTGTTGATCACCAACGACGGTTAAATCCTAACATGAAAGAAGTGGTAAGAAAAGAAATACTAAAGCTTCTGGAGGCAGGTATAATTTATCCTGTTGCTGATAGTCAGTGGGTAAGTCTTGTCCATTGTGTCCCTAAGAAGGGAGGTATTACTGTTGTTCCTAATGATATAGATGAATTGATCCCACAAAGAATTGTTACATGTTATAGAATGGTAATTGATTTCCGCAAATTAAATAAAGCTACTAGGAAAGATCATTACCCTTTACCTTTTATTGATCAAATGCTAGAAAGATTATCCAAACATACACATTTTTGCTTTCTAGATGGTTATTCTGGTTTCTCTCAAATACATGTGTCTAAAGAGAATCAGGATAAGACCACTTTTACCTGCCCTTTCGGTACCTTTACTTATAGACGTATGCCTTTTGGTTTACGTAATGCACCTGCTACCTTTCAAAGATGTATGACTCCTATATTCTCTGACTTTTGTGAAAATATTGTTGAGGTTTTCATGGATGATTTCTCCGTGTATGGAACTTCTTTTGATGATTTCTTAAGCAACCTTGATCGAGTCTTGCAGAGATGTGAAGAAACTAACCTTGTCTTGAATTGGGAGAAGTGACACTTTATGGTAATTGAGGGTATTGTCTTGGGGCATTAAATTTCTGAAAGAGGTATTGAAGTTGATAAAGCCAAAGTGGATGCTATTGAAAAGATGTCATGTCCTAAGGACATCAAAGGTATAAGAAGTTTCCTTGGTCATGCCGGTTTTTATAGGAGGTTCATTAAAGACTTCTCTAAAATTTCTAGGCCTCTGACTAATCTCTTACAAAAAGATGTTCCTTTTGTCTTTGATGATGATTGTGTGGAAGCATTTGAAATACTTAAGAAAGCCTTGATTTCTGCACCTATTGTTCAGCCACCTGATTGGAATTTACTCTTTGAAATTATGTGTGATGCTAGTGATTATGCTGTAGGTGTTGTTCTAGGACAAAGAGTCAATAAGAAATTAAATGTTATCCAATATGCTAGTAAAACTCTAGACAGCGCCCAGAGAAATTTTGCTACTACTAAAAAGAATTTTTAGTAGTTGTATTTGCTTGTGATAAGTTCAGACCTTATATTGTTGATTCTAAAGTAACTGTTCACACTGATCATGCTGCTATTGAATATCTTATGGAAAAGGAAGATGCTAAATCTAGACTTATTAGATGGGTTCTCTTGCTACAAGAATTTGATTTGCATATTATTGATAGAAAGGGAGCTGAGAACCCCGTTGCAGACAACTTGTCTAGGTTAGAGAATGTTCTTGATGACCCACTACCTATTGATGATAGCTTTCCCGATGAACAATTAGCTGTCATAAATGCTTCTCGTACTACTCCATGGAATGCTGATTATGCTAATTACATTGTTGCTAAATTTATACCACCTAGTTTCACATACCAGCAAAAGAAAAAGTTTTTCTATGATTTAAGACATTACTTCTGGGATGACCCACACCTTTATAAAGATGGAGTAGATGGTGTTATTAGACGTTGTGTACCTGAGCATGAACAGGAACAGATCCTACACAAGTGTCACTCCGAGGCTTATGGAGGACACCACGCTGGAGATAGAACTGGGTATTGCAATCCGGTTTTTATTGGCCTACTCTTTTCAAAGATGCCCATAAGTTTTTCTTGTCTTGTGATGAATGTCAAAGAATTGGTAATATTAGTAGACATCAACAAATGCCTATGAACTATTCACTTGTTATTGAACCATTTGATGTTTGGGGCTTTGATTATATGGGACCGTTTCCTTCCTCTAACGGGTATACACATATTTTAGTTGTTGTTGATTATGTTACTAAGTGGGTAGAAGCTATTCCAACTAGTAGTGTTGATCATAACACCTCTATTAAGATGCTTAAAGAAGTTATTTTTCCGAGGTTTGGAGTCCGTAGATACTTAATGACTGATGGTGGTTCACATTTTATTCATGGTGCTTTTCATAAAATGCTTGCTAAGTATGATGTTAATCATAGAATTGCCTCTCCATACCACCCACAGTCTAGTGGTCAAGTAGAATTGAGTAATGGAGAGATTAAATTAATTTTGCAAAAAATTTTAATAGATCTAGGAAGAATTGGTCCAAGAAACCCGATGATGCATTATGGGCCTATAGAACTGCATATAAAAATCCTATGGGTATGTCTCCGTATAAAATGGTTTATGGAAAAGCATGTCACTTACCTCCTGAACTAGAACATAAGGCATATTGGTCCATTAAAGAGCTCAATTATGATTTCAAACTTGCCGATGAGAAGAGACTATTTGACATTAGCTCACTTGATGAGTGGAGAACCCGGGCCTATGAGAATGCCAAACTGATTAAAGAAAAAGTTAAAAGATGGCATGACAAAAGGATACAAAAGCTTGAGTTCAATGTAGGTGATTATGTTTTGCTATACAACTCTCGTTTAAGATTTTTTTTTTGCAGGAAAACTCCTCTCTAAATGGGAAGGTCCTTATGTTATCGAGGAAGTCTATCGTTCCGGTGCCATAAAAATCAACAATTTCGAAGGCACAAATCCGAAGGTGGTGAACGGTCAAAGAATCAAACATTATATCTCAGGTAATCCCATAGATGTTGAAACCAATGTTATTGACACCATAACCCCGGAGGAATATATAAGGGACACTTTCCAGAATGTTTCAGACTCCGAGAAGGAATAGGTATGTGGTACAGTAAGTAAACCGACTCCAAAATAGTTCTAATGGAAATTTTTCTCCGTTTTGGAATATTTAAGAAAATAGGAAAATAAGAAGTAGTCCGAAAGGGACACGAGGCATCCATGAGGGTGGAGGGCGCGCCCTACCCCCCTGGGCGCGCCCCCTGCCTCCTGGGCACCTTGTGTGCTCTCCGGACTCCGTTTTCTTGCACGATACTTCATTATATAATCTCCCGAAGGTTTTGACCACCGTACCACGCAAATATCCTTTGCTTTTGTTTCGAGCTATTTTCTGCTAGAGTTGTCAAGGCCAGGCATCATGTCGTCCCCCTCCTCCAACAATGAGGGCGATGATGCTTGGCTAATGAAGATAGAGCTGAAGAGAGAAGAACCCGGAGAGATCAACAAGGATGATAGGGTCAAGAAGGCCACGGAGGATCAAGCTCCGGCAGCAGCAGAAGAAGACATTCTTCAACCTCATTACAATCTTCTTACCCCTACTGAAATTGAAGCTTTCAAGATGATTGAAATAGTTCGGGTGCAGAACAAGTATCTAACTCGTGAAAATATTCTGTTGCAAGAGCATACCACCGCACTCAAGGGAATTATTCGTAAGTTGGAGCACCTCCTACGCTCGATGTTGGACGACAAGCCTACATCATCAACAACTTCATCATCACTATCTTCTTCACCTCCGAAGAAAGAGACATAAGTACATGGGTATGGGCACTCCCCTTGGCAACTGCCAAGCTTGGGGGAGGTGCCCCTGTATCGTATCACCATCACACTCCTATCTTTACCATTTTTCTTAGTTAGATCCATTTGGTAATATCTTGATCTAGTAGAATAAAGTTTTAGTATGATCTAGTTTTGAGTTTTCCTTTATGATCTTTCTATATAATCGAGCCCGTGAGCTATATATAATAAATATTAATTTTGAGTCAAGGGCTTGATTGTCTTGCTATGATCTTGAGGGAATAATAGTAGAAGGAAAGAATAAAAAGAAATAAAAAGATCATATTGATCTTATGGAGAGTAATGACTTCACATATAAAGAGTATGATGAATAAATGTTGTTGAGGGTTGACAAACATTGTTTTGGTCATCGTTGCAAGTAATAGGAAGTAATAAAGAAAGAGAGGCTCTCACATATAAATATACTATCTTGGACATCTTTTATGATTGTAAGCACTCATTAAAATATGACATGCTAAAAAGTTGATCTTGGACAAGGAAGACAACGTAATGGGTTATGTTTTCTTATATCCGAAATAAAGTATATTGTCATGGATCATCCAACATGTTGAGCTTGCCTTTCCCCCTCATGCTAGCCAAATTCTTTGCACCAAGTAGAGATACTACTTGTGCTTCCGAATATCCTTAAACCCAGTTTTGCCATGAGAGTCCATCATATCTACCTGTGGATTGAGTAAGATCCTTCAAGTAAGTTGTCATTGTTGTATGCAATAAAAATTGTTCCCTAAATATGTATGATCTATTAGTGTGGAGAAAATAAGCTTTGTACGATCTTGTGATATGGAAGCAATAAAAGCGACGGACTGCATAATAAAGGTCCCTATCACAAGTGGCAATATAAAGTGACGTTCTTTCGCATTAAGATTTTGTGCATCCAACCATAAAAGCACATGACAACCTCTGCTTCCCTATGTGAAGGGCCTATCTTTTATTTTTTATTTTTGGTTTATACCTTATGCAAGAGTCGAGGTGATCTTCACCTTTCCTTTTTACACATTATCCTTTGGCAAGCACATTGTGTTGGAAAGATCCTGATATATATATATATATATATATATATATATATATATATATATATCCAATTGGATGTAAGTTGTCATGAACTATTATTGTTGACATTACCCTTGAGGTAAAAGGTTGGGAGGCGACACTATAAGCCCCTATCTTTCTCTGTGTCCGATTAAAACTCCATACCCATAAGTATTGCGTGAGTGTTAGCAATTGTGAAAGACTAAATGATAGTTGAGTATGTGGACTTGCTGAAAAACTCTTATATTGAATCTTTTCGATGTTATGATAATTTGCAATTGCTTAAATGACTGAGATCATAGTTTGTTAGTTTTCAATGAAGTTTCTGATTCATACTTAACATTTTGAATATATTGTTACTTTAGCATAAGAAATCATATGACCATATATATACATGTTGATATTATAAGAATGATCATGATGCCCTCATGTCCGTATTTTATTTTATTGACACCTCTATCTCTAAACATGTGGACATATTTTTTGTTATCGGCTTCCGCTTGAGGACAAGCGACGTCTAAGCCTGGGGGAGTTGATACGTCCATTTTGCATCATGCTTTTATATCTATATTTATTGCATTATGGGTTGTTATTACACATTATGTCACAATACTTATGCCTTTTCTCTCTTATTTTACAAGGTTTACACGAAGAGGGAGAATGCTGGCAGTTGCAATTCTGGGCTGGAAAAGGAGCAAATATTAGAGCCTATTATGCACAACTCCAAATGTCCTGAAACTTCACGAAAGTCAGTTTTGGAATATATTAAAAATATTAGGCGAAGAAAGCACCAAAAGGGGGCCACACCCTGTCCACGAGGGTGCGGGCGCGCCCCCTGCCTCGTGGGCCCCCTGGCTGGCCTCCGGTGCCCATCTTTTGCTATATGAAGTCTTTCGCCCTGGAAAAAATCATAAGGAAGCTTTCGGGATGAAGCGCCGCCGTCTCGAGGCAGAACCTGGTGAAACCAATCTAGGGCTCCGGCGAAGCTGTTCTGCCAGGGAAACATCCCTCCGGGAGGGGGAAATCATCACCATCATCATCACCATCGATGCTCTCATCGGGAGGGGGTCAATCTCCATCAACATCTTCACCAGCACCATTTCATCTCAAACCCTAGTTCATCTCTTGTATCCGATCTTTGTCTCAAAACCTCAGATTGGTACCTGTGGGTTGCTAGTAGTGTTGATTACTCCTTGTAGTTGATGCTAGTTAGTTTATTTGGTGGAAGATCATATGTTCAGATCTTTTATGCATATTAATACCCCTCTGATTATGAACATGAATATGATTTGTGAGTTGTTACATTTGTTCCTGAGGACATGGGAGAAGTCTTGCTATAAGTAGTCATGTGAATTTGGTACTCGTTTGATATTTCGATGAGATGTATGTTGTCTTTCCTCTAGTGGTGTTATGTGAACGTAGACTACATGACACTTCACCATTATTTGGGCCTAGGGGAAGGCATTGGGAAGTAATAAGTAGATGATGGGTTGCTAGAGTGACAGAAGCTTAAACCCTAGTTTATGCGTTGCTTCGTAAGGGGCTGATTTGGATCCACATGTTTCATGCTATGGTTAGTTTACCTTGATACTTCTTTTGTAGTTGTGGATGCTTGCAAGAGGGGTTCATCATAAGTGGGATGCTTGTCCAAGGAAGGGCAGTTCCCAAGCACCGGTCCACCCACATATCAAATTATCAAAGTAACGAACGTGAATCATATGAGCATGATGAAAACTAGCTTGACGATAATTCCCATGTGTCCTCGGGAGCGTTTTCCTTTATATAAGAGTTTGTCCAGGCTTGTCCTTTGCTACAAAAAGGATTGGGCCACCTTGCTGCACCTTGTTTACTTTTGTTACTTGTTACCCGTTACAAATTACCTTATCACAAAACTATCTGTTACCGATAATTTCAGTGCTTGCAGAGAATACCTTACTGGAAACCGCTTGTCATTTCCTTCTGCTCCTCGTTGGGTTCGACACTCTTACTTATCGAAAGGACTATGATAGATCCCCTATACTTGTGGGTCATCACGACCCAACAAACACCTTCGGAGACACCTGTAGAGCATCTTTATAATCACCCAGTTACGTTGTGATGTTTGATAGCACACAAGGTGTTCCTCCGGTATTCGGGAGTTGCATAATCTCATAGTGAGAGGAATATGTATAAGTCATGAAGAAAGCAATAGCAATAAAACTAAATGATCATAATGCTAAGCTAATGGATGGGTCTTGTCCATGACATCATTCTCTAATGATGTGATCCCGTTCATCAAATGACAACACATGCCTATGGTAAGGAAACTTAACCATCTTTGATTTACGAGCTAGTCAAGTAGAGGCATACTAGGGACACTTTGTTTTGTCTATGTATTCACACATGTACTAAGTTTCTGGTTAATACAATTCTCACACGAATAATAAACATTTATCATGATATAAGGAAATATAAATAACAACTTTATTATTGCCTCTAGGGCATATTTCCTTCAGTCTCCTACTTGCACTAGAGTCAATAACCTTCAACAAGGACCGGCCGTAGTCAAACTCGATTCAACTAAAGTTGGAGAAACAGACACCCGCCAGCCACCTTTATGCAAAACAAGTTGCATATCGTCGGTGGAACCGGTCTCATGAACGTGGTCATGTAAGGTTTGTCCAGGCCGCTTCATCCAACAATACCGTCGAATCAAAGTAAGACGTTGGTGGTAAGCAGTATGACTATTATCGCCCACAACTCTTTGTGTTCTACTCGTGCATATCATCTACGCATAGACCTGGCTCGGATGGCACTGTTGGGGAACATAGCATGCAATTTCAAAAAAAATTCCTACGATCACGCAAGATCTATCTAGGAGATGCATAGCAACGAGATGGGGAGAGTGTGTCCACGTACCCTCGTAGACCGAAAGGGGAAGCGTTAGGTTAACGCGGTTGATGCAGTCGAACGTCTTCAGGATCCAAACGATCTAGTACCGAACGTACGACACCTCCGAGTTCAACACACGTTTAGCTCGATGATGTCCCTCGAACTCTTGATCCAGCAGAGGGTCGAGGGAGAGTTCCGCGCAGGGCTTCGCCTAAGCACTACAACACTATGACCGAAGTAGTAAATTTTGGAGGGGGGCACCGCACACGGCTAAGAGAACAACTGCTGTTATTTGGGGTGCCCCTGCCTCCGTATATAAAGGAGGAAGGGAGGAGGCGGCCGGCCAGGAGGGGGTGTCGGTGTCAAAACCGGCCGATCTCGGGTAGGGGGTCCCAAACTGTGCGTATGAGGATCAAAGGTAATCGAAGACAAAGGGGACACGATGTTTACCCAGGTTCGGGCCCTCTTAATGGAGGTAATGCCCTACTTCCTGCTTAATTGACTTTGATGAGTATAGGGGTTATAAGAGTCGATCTACCTCAAGATCGTAATGGCTAAACCCTAGCTGGCTAGCCTATGTGAATTCTGATAGCCTCTACGGACTAAACCCTCCGGTTTATATAGACACCCGAAGGGCCTAGGGAATTACAGAGTCGGTTTATAGAGAAAGGAAATCGTACATCCGGATGCCAAACTTTCCATCCACGTAAAGGAGAGTTCCATCCGGACACGGGGGAAGGCCTTCTATCTTGTATCTTCATGGCCCATCAGTCCGGCCCGTGTTATATAGCCCGGACACCCGAGGACCCCATAATCCAGGACTCCCTCAGTAGCCCCTGAACCAGTCTTTCGATGATGATGTGTTCGGCACACAGATTGTCTTCGGCATTGCAAGGCGGGTTCCTCCTCCGAATACTTCAAAGTAGTCTTCTGAATAAGAGAACTGTATCCGGCTCTATATAGCAGTTACAACCCTCAACCACAAGGGCACAATACTTAATCAAACTAAGATATGTCCACGGACAACTTTTTCGGCGAAACGTCACGTCTGGCCTCTTTATCATTTTGAACCATTTTTTGACCTCCCGCTTCACGTTTCGAGGTGCGGCCTCTATTGATACGTCTTATCAAAACAGATATCATGTCCACTTATTGCGGGATTCTCATCAATACGGGTTTTGGGTAATCCAACCGTGTCGTTCGCACGACCCCTTGGGAACAAGTGAGTTTTAAGGCTTGTGGGGGCGCTTGATATTCACTGCCTATATAAGTGGATAAAGATTTATCTTTTTACCCCACGCCTTCTTCCTTCCTCTGCTTCCCCATCCTCAAACTCCAACGCCCAAGCTTCGATCTTTCCCACCACCACCAACCTCTCCAGTCATATCCGGATCCGGTTCACAGGGCAAGTGGGTGGCCTCCTCTGTCATGGAGAAGGACGTCAAGGAGCTCCGGGAGGCGGGGTACTTGACCGCGGAAGTTGCGCATAGGCTTCCTGCCAAAAAGCAAGTCGTCCCCACTCCGGAGCCCGGCGAGAGGGTTGTGTTCATCCCTGACTTCTTCTGGGTTTTAGGGTTTCCCCTCCACCCCTTTGTCTATGGCCTGATGTTCTACCACGTGCTAGATTTCCACGATCTAGCCCCGAATTCATTCCTCCACATCTCGACATTCATCGTCGTATGTGAGGCGCTACTCCGCATCCCCCCCACACTTCAGCCTCTGGTTAAAAGCCTTCAATGTGAAGCTGAAGGTGGGTGACGGGAAGCATGCGGAGTGCGGCGGCGCCATGGTGAGCAAGCTCCCCAACACCACTTGGCCCAAAGGGGCCTTCGTGGAGACCGTAAAGGTGTGGCAGCAGGAGTGGTTCTAGATCACCGAACCCCGCGGCATCAAATGGGCGGCCGCTCCTGAGTTCAGATCCGGGCCCCTATGCGGCTCGCGTCATGGACCAACAAGGGCCTGGACTGGGGGTCAACCGATGAAGTGATGATGATGCAAAAGCGCATCAAGAATGTGATAAACAAGAACACCAGTCTCACTGACGTGATTCAGGTGATGCTCTTCCGCCGGACCCTTCCATGCCAACGTCGGCCTCTCCGTATGTGGGAGTTTAATCCAGAGGGTCCCCAGACCCTGCAGCGCTTCTTCGGCACAACGCACGAAGAGATCTGGAAGCTGCTCTTCAAGGCCCAGAAGACGTGGCCGGAGAAGACCGAAGACATCGGTCTCGACAGCGCGAATCCGGCTACGGTGGTAAGTATTTTACATCCGAACACAATTTCGGTCCAAAAGTCAAAGGGTATACTGAGATTTCCCTTCCTCATTCAGGGCTGGACAGTGAAGACAGAGCGGCTCAGGTGTCCGGCGCCGCTACCCGAAAACCCAGCCACTCCTCTGCTAACGAGGATGCTGGTCCCGGCGCCGTATCAGGTGTCAGAGAAGAAGGCCAAGAAGAAGAGAAAGGAGGCCAAGGGAGGCCTCCGCCATAAAGGTACTTCGGACGTAGTGTCCAGAGAAACCGAAGCCCACTCCTCCCACAAGGGGGATGAAGACAAAGAGGAGGAGGAGGCAGAAAGTGGCTCTCCCCTCAAGGGGGAAAGAAGAAAAGGGCAGCCTCCGCAGACCTGGAGGAGGGGGCGTCCAAGAGGGAGAAGATAACCCTCTCGGAAGGTTCGAATACGGATGCCGAACACAACCCCGAGTGGCGCCCCAGGGGCAAGCCCCTAGCCACATCGTAAGTGCCAAAGGATACTTTACAGATAACCAATTTTGTAAGATTGTAATACAACATATTACGTTGTGTTTTTTTAGTCTGGCCCGCGACCTCCCCCAGCCATCGCTATCCGAGGGGAACTCTCTGGCACCAGGGATGGTGGAGAGCGAGACACCTCTGTAAGCTTCTCCACCAACCCACGCGGATGACACCGAGGTGTTGTCCTGACGGGCCTCTCCGGGCCACGAAGAGGTGAGGGAAGCCGCGAACACGGCGGCTAGGGGTGAGGCATCGGCTGCCGAGAACCTGGGGGCGCAACCCCCATGGAGACCAACGGCGGGGGGTTTGACCAGTCCGGCCCCCAGTCGGACACTATTCCGGAGACCCATATGGCTCTGGAATTGAGCGAGCAACCCCCTTTGAAGGATGGGGGTGCACCAACTTCGGCAGCGACCTCCACTAATCCAGAGGCACGGAACACTCTGGTGGAGGCACTGCAACGTGCTTCCATCGTGGAGGAGCACCGCACCCTGATGGGTGCGGTGGTTGAGAAAGTTCAGTCTGCCAAGAGCAGGCTGAACGAAGCCTTCACCAGCCTGTTAACAGGCTTCGAGGTATGCGATGTAATATTCTTAGCCGCTTTTCATATGAAAAATATGCTTGTGTATAGATAGTAGCCCCTGAGACTCTGTTCGGTTTTGAAAAACGGCCGAACAGAGGATCAAATAATAATCGTAGGAGGTGACGTACTGGTCTATTGGTAAATAGGCTTCCCTATTAGCGGCGACCGCCCAGGCTGCTGAAGTGTCCGAACTTAAGCGGAAGCTGAAGCTGGCTGATGATGATATCGTCCGCATTAACAAGCGGTTTGATGAGGTGCAAGGTATGTTTGAAAAGTTATTTACACATCTGAAGTGATATGCCAATGCGGAGTTTAAGCTCGTGCGTTGCCCTGATCATTATTGAAGGTAGTGCGGTCGAGTTCGAGACCCTGAAGAGCGCCCTCGCCCAAGCCAAGGAGCAGGCACGGGTGAGCCAAGCGGCCGCTGATAAAGCGGCTGCGGATTTGAAGGCCGAGCAGGTCACCCGCCGCCAGTATGAGAGCGGGTGACCAAAGGGGAGCAAGAGCTCAAGGACGCCGCCGGCAAGTGCGAGGCCTTGGAGGAGAAAAATAAGGCCCAAGCGGTCGATCTCACCAAGGCTCTCCATGAGGCCAAAGAGGTGCGGACCGAGTCCCGGGCGGCTCGTGAGGAGATCAAGCAGGCCGAACAAATAGCGGCTAGTAAGCCCTTTCTTTTGCAGTTTGGCAGTCAGCAATATGCCTTGTTCACTCGACTATGGAGTTCTCCAGACGCCTTTGCGGATCTCCCGAAGAGCGCTGCCGATGCCGCATAGTATTTCCGGGCCCAAGAGGTGAACACGACGGAGAAGCTCTTCTGGTCATAGTACCTGGCGCTGGAGCGTCCAGCGCTGTTGAACAACCAGATGATGCACCTGGCGGAGTTGCATAGGATGTTCGGGTTGGCCATGAAGGACATCATAGTCCGGCTGTGGCCAGCCGGACCCATTCCTAGCAGCTACTTCGGCCTGATCAAGCAGCTCGGCAACGCACTGCCTCGAGTTGAAGCTGTGAAGCGCTCGGCGTGCATAGAGGGTGCGCGGATGGCCTTTGCCCATGTCAAGATGCACTAGGCAAAGATGAAGGCCGCCGTCGTGGCGGTCGAGGGCCCACTCGAAGGCAAGGACCACCGCAAGTCGGAGCGGTATTTTGAAGACGTCCGAGAGGGTGCCTGTTTAATAGAGGGTCAATGCTCGAAGGATATCATGTTTGAGTGAATGTATCCGGGCTGCCCAGACGTTGTTGTATGAACTAAGGCTTTGTAATATATTTATGCCTTTATCTGAAATTACTTGCCTCCTATGCGGCTGTACTTTGTTATTTTGAAAGTTTGCCAGTCGTCGGCTTTAGCCCCCACGTAGATACTACGGGGGTGTTCGGAATAACGCATGATCACTCTTGACCCAACGTCTTGGTCCGTAAAGGAGGTCTCTGCATAGCGAACCAGGCAATCAGACTATGCGGCTTTAGCACTCTCACTTAGCCATACGAGTTTGACGGTGGGACTAAGTACTAGCCCCTAGTGTGTATGCGGTCATCCGAACTGGGATGCCATAGGCACATGACCGGACGGAGGCCGATCCTTTGTATAATACAAAAGAAATCGCAAAGGATTTATAATAGGTCGCCGAATCGCTGACCAGCTCTCGCCGTATCATGACAGTCAGTTTTCGGCTTTCTCTACTGAGGTGCTTGACCGGACGAACCAAAAACACAATCGCAGTAGTTCTCCCTTTACCAGCTTAGCCGAACGAGCGGAACGTAAGGTAGTAACCACAGGAGCCGGGCAACCCAACTATTGACCAAAGACATGATTCGGAGCTGATGCATATAATGCAATACTCGGGACATCGAAGTATACTCTGAGAGTGTTTGGACTTTTTTTGAAAATATATATGGCCGAATAGAGCCCCTGGCATGTTAGGCCATGCCGAAGTGTCTATGTCAATCTGACGTGGAGAGGGAATACAGATGGTGAAATAAGCCAATACCAAATAGGGTTGGTAAAAAACTGTTTCCATTATAGTCTGAGTGATATGTCAAAACGTGCTCTTACAGATAATGCCGTACGCATCAAGGCTGTTTTACATGCCGATAATTCGTAAACAAGGGAAAGTTGTATACAGGTCCTAAAAAAGAAAAGGTAGTCTTGAAGATCCTTTGGACACCCTGCCGCATGTCTGTGCCGCTTTTTGCCTTGGTGGAGGATCCTTTGAGAGGATCGATGATCATGTATATAAAAGGGGCCTGGGAAAGGGCCCTTGTACCACCATAAAGTGCTTTCGGTTTTAAGGAACCTGTAACATGAGAGAAAAGAGAAAAAGAAGAAGAAGATTAAGGTCCGAATAGGGTCGAGCCGCATTATGGACTTCATCCTTCATGCGCCTCCGTCATCGCCCAAGGTATTTTGAGTGCGTAGTTATGCACGCGTGGTACATATGCCGCGATTAGATGGGGCGACTGACAGAGGCGGAATTGCTAATCCAGCTCTGGATGACCCGAGCTGTTGTTCTGCAGGGTAGACCGGACTCGTTTGACAGTGTCCGGAGGCTTCATGGTCGATGAAGTGTTCGGCTTGATAGGGCCGCTCTGTACCTCGGCTGCGAGGGCCGCAGTGTGCTCCTCGGTACGGAGGGAGCGCTCCATGTGTTCCATTGACTGTGATAACGCCGCGGGGTCCAGGCATTTTGAGCTTTAAGTAAGCATAATGCGGGATCGCATTGAAGCGAGCAAAAGCGGTTCGTCGAAGCAGTGCGTGTAACCACTGCGGTAGGGGACAGTGTCGAAGATCAAGTCTTTGCTTCGGAATTTATCCGGCGAACCGAAGATTACTTCCAATGTTATTGAGCCCATGTAGCGGGCTTCTACGCCGGGTATCACTCCTTTAAAGGTGGTGTTAGTAGGCTTGTGTAACATCCCAATTTTCACGTTGGATGTTATACATAGGTCATCATATGCATGACATATTTTATTTGCATTTTGGTTGCGATCCTAGAAATCTTAAGCAACTCAAGGACCCAAGGAGAGAGTTGGGGATTTCATTTATTTTCATATTTGATTTTTTTCAAATTGGAAAATAGGATCAATTTGGTTTTAATATTTTTCTCTCCAATTATTTCTGATATTAAAAATAAAAGAGAGAAGATAATATGACTTCTTCAAAAAAAGAGGAATATTGGAGGAGAAATTTTAAAATCAAATTTATATTTTTTATTTGGATTTTATTTGTTATTTTATCTGAATTAGAAAAATATGCATTTCTGGAAATTGCATTTTTAGGCCAAAAAAATATTCACTTTGTTCTAAATATTAGATTTAGACAGAGAAAATTGTTTTTGGCATTTTCAGAATTTTTTTATTTTATTAGGATTTTTTTCTTCGGCCGAAATTTTATTAAAAAAAGTTGGACCAAACTAGGCCAACGGCCCAGCCGGCCCACGCGCGCGCCGCCTCCGCCCGAGTCTGTCCCACGCACGGCAGCGCTGCCGCCGGAGAGACTGAGCCGGACTCCTCGGCCTCGGCCCCTTCCCCAAGCCGCCGAGCCCCCCCCCCCTCATATAATTAGCCGCCGCCGTTGCCCCTCTCCTCATCCCAAGCCGCCGCTGCCAGCCGCCCACCGCTGCTGCGCCACCGCCGCACGCCATCGACGCCGATTGCCGCCGCCGCACGCACGCACTCGCCGTCCCGCGCCGCTAGCCATCGCCGTTCGCTGGAGCCACCGCCTCCCTGTTCGCCGAAAACCGCCGGTTTCTAGGTATAAAACCAAGATCGATTTTTTTAGGATTTCTTCGGTTTTCTCGGTTTTTCCCGGTTTATTTCCGTTCAGTTCTAATTAGCGAACATTCACTCGAACGTCTCTGTTAGCGAACGTTCATCAGTTAAGTTTTTCCTTTTATTTTATTTTCGGCCAGGGACCTATCAGCGAATACTTTTTATCACAGATTAGCCCCTGATCTTCAAACCCTCGCAACTTTTTCCTCGTTTGTCCAAATGCAGTGAAACCGATGCCAAAATCTTCGTCTCGGACCCCTCTTTCCATTTAATCAACTTGAACATGGTTTTGACAAATTAAAATTTGGTTGCACGCAGATTTGAATTTGGACTTCTTTTTATCGTAGTTTGAGTTTCGTAGCTCCGATTCGATTGATTCTTTTTGCAAATCGACGCTCTTCAGTTGAACTTTCAGTTTGAATCTTTTAATTTGATTTTTACCCTTACATCCTATGCTTGAGTGCTTATGTATGTTATTGTTTGTTTGCGATAGAGTTTCCGGAGTGCGAAGCGTGCTACTACGAGTCACTAGGGTTTTCCGATCGTCAGCAAGGCAAGTAACACTTTGATCATACCCCTTTATTACCCAGTTTTTATGCATTAGTTTCAACCCTCAAACATTGCATGGTTAGGACTTGATAACATGTGGATTTTGGGAAGTAGTTGATGAGGTAGAACCTATTGTCCTTTATTGCAAACCTTGGGAGTTACTTCTACGTTATGCTTATACTGCTATGCTATGCTCGTAGACCTGGTTTGGTTTGATTGATTCATGACAGATGTGAGAGGTTATTGTTAACCAAGGTTTAACTTAAGGTGGCTACTTTAATACACATATGGGTGGATTGTTTGTGGGCACCTGGGGAATCCAGTGTTGTCCAAAGGAGATCCCGGGGAATCCGTGTGATCATCCTATGGTTCGCCACCCAGGCTCAAAGGGATCATAAGATTATTCATGCTAGAAACTTCCGTGTGCAGACACAAGCCATTATGGGCTCTAGCATAGTTGAGTATGTTGTGTGATCTCTTTCAGTGGTAAATTAGCAGATGTAGGGGATGTAGGTGGTAAGGTTTA
This sequence comes from Triticum aestivum, assembly GCF_018294505.1. NCBI lineage: Eukaryota > Viridiplantae > Streptophyta > Magnoliopsida > Poales > Poaceae > Triticum > Triticum aestivum. The sequence goes on along the minus strand of NC_057799.1, from coordinate 421,651,460 downwards.
CCCATCGAAAGAGTTAATGCTTCTGAAAGGCTATGTCCCGGTCATCCGTTTCTCAAACACCATGTAGTGCGAGAAATTCAATGGAGGAGATCGAGTCTTGTGAGGAAAAGTGTGCATACCTCTGCAGAGTGTACAAACTAATCATCCTTAGCCGTATCCCCGGTTATGGACATCTTGAGTATCTGGTGTTTGAATTATTATGTTGATCTCATCACTTTACTTAATTAATTTGTTGGGTTAATGATTAGTAATTTGGGATTGAGATGGGGTTTCCATTCTCAATGTTTTCAACCAACTTTGTAGTTAAATAAAATATATTCCTTTGTTGTAGGAAAAAACCAGCTTTATGCAAATGATAACCATAGAGCCTCCACCAGCCATATATGCATGTAGTGATAGCTATTATCTTGTTCATTCCTCTATAGTGTTATTTTGCCAGCATATTCCATGTGCTGACCTGTTTCGGGCTACAACATATTATGTTGCAGACTTTTCAGATGAAGAGTAAGGTGCGCTAGGTCGTTGTCGTGCACTCAGCTATGCCGTTGGAGTTGATGGACTCATTTACCATCGAAGCTTCCGCTGTTATCGTATTTAGTTGGCCTTAAGCCATATTATTGTAATAAGTTCTCTCTTGAGACCTTCGATGTAATAAGTGTGTGATTGAACTCTGTTATAAATCCTTCAAGTACTGTGTGTATCGGCATTACCGATCCAGGGATGACACTTATGCACAGAGATTTGACCGTCTGAGGTCGGATCGCTACAAGATGGTATTAAAGCAGATGCTAACTGTAGGATGCAACCACTAAGATAAGCCATAGGTCACTCTTCTCTACTCATTTCTGACTCTTCTCCATTTTCTACTCTATAGATGGCAGACCCAAGGAACAAGTTTGCTCAACCGGATGAAGGCACGCCTTTTGGACGACACTTGAAGGAAGTCACTAGGTACCTGAACATCGGAATACCAAGCTTCACCGGGACCTACATCGCCACTTTACCAGAAGAGGAGTGTTGGATGATTCGAGTTCATGTTCCCGGAAGGACATTCACGCCAGTTGCTCAACCCATAGAGTTTTCTTTTGATGCACCAACATGGAGTCTAGGAAAGAGCATGGCAGCCCACATCGCCATGGGATGCATCGGCAAAGTTTACAACAAGGATCTTAAGGACACCATCTACCAGATATGTGGGCGCCGAGATGAGCAATGGGAGATGATTAGCACCAGGAGGGACAAGTCCATTGCAGCCTACATCCAGGAGTTAAACTAGCACATTCGTCGTCAGGAGAACCAAATGTGCGCCAGCATGCTAGATCTGAAGAAGATGATGACCAGGAACATGGAGCTTGAAGAGGAACTCAAGACTACATGCGATGGATATGAGGAGGAAATTGTGGTATTACTGGAGAAGAATGAAGACCTGAAGAAGAAGCTAGGAATACTCATGGGAGATCCCGCACCTGAGGAGGACATCCGTTCTGAAGACTACATCATCATCGACGACACCAACTCCGACCCCGACAGTAGTGATGATGATTATGAAGACGAAGCTGGAGCGGATATCATGGAGTCTTCCACCAATCAAAATTTCTAGTCGACCACCATATTATCAGTAGTATTACCCCATGTATATAGTAGTAGTCCGAGTATTTTGTAACGGTAGTTTAGATCGATTGTATGCCCTTGTTTGAATTGAGTGGTGTGAAATGAATGTGTTTGTCTCATGTGCATATGGGTAGTGATTTCTCTTTAGACCTCACTCTATTCTAATCTCTTCCCTCTAAACCCATCAGATGCCTCCGAGATGTCACCTCGGATTTTTCTTCCCACCGGAGCTCACTCAGTTGATCCAACAGCAGAATGCCTTGATGCAGCTACTAGTCCAGAACCAAGGCAACAACAACAACAACCCACCGCCACCACCTCCAGTTCATAACTTAGCCCGTTTTCTGAGGTTGAAACCGCCGGTGTTTTCCAGTAGCACAGAGCCGATTGTTGCTGATGACTGGCTCTGCAGGATTGGAAGGGAGCTGACCACCGCAGGTTGCACAGATGCTGAGAAGGTGCGCTTTACCGCACACCAACTGGATGGACCCGCAGCCTCATGGTGGGAGAATTACACAACCACTTACCCCATAGCCAATGTCACTTGGGATCAGTTTCAGCAAGCTTTCCGTACTGCACATGTCTTAACTGGAGCTATGAGCATGAAGAAGCATGAGTTTCGCAACTTACGCCAGGGAAATTGTACTGTGGGGCAGTACGTGGATGAGTTCAGTAAGTTAGCTCGCTATGCCCCAGATGATGTGGCCACATATGCTGCAAAGCAGGAGAAGTTTATGGAAGGGCTAAATGATGAGCTGAGTATGCAGATGATGGTAGTAACATTTGCTAACTACCAGGAGTTGGTAGACAGGGCTCTTATGATTGAAGGGAAGCAGCAGCAGATAGAGAGCCGCAAAAGGAAGTATGGACAAGGGGAGTACAATTCAAGAGCTCAGCAGAAGCCTCGTTTTACCCCGAACTCGGGAGGACACACCCATCATAACCATGGAGGCGACACTCACAATGGAGGAAGTTCACATAACCACAATGGCCCCAAGAATGGAAATGGGAATGGAGCAAGCAGCAACCAGAACCATTCCAACCCAGCAACACCCGCTAAGAAGGATCTGAGTCATGTCACCTGTTACAAGTGTGGGAAGACTGGGCACTATGCTAACGATTGTTCTGAGTTGAAGAATGGCAATGGAAATGGAAGCTCTTGGAAGAAGCCCAATCCCTTCACCAGAGGTCAGGTGAACCACATCAACGTGGAGGAGGTTGAAGATCAGCCTGACACAGTGATTGGTAAGTTTTTGGTTAAGTCATTTACCGCTCTTGTTCTTTTTGATACTGGTGCATCGCATTCATACATATCTAGGGGATTTGTGGACAAGTTTAAGTTACCAACCTTAGCCCTTAGGTCACCCATGTTAGTAAGCTCGCCAGGAGCAGAGTATATGGCCAGACGATGGTGTGATCGGTTACCATTAACCATTGGGAGCCATGTTTTCCCCTCATACCTAATAATTTTGGAGTCACAAGGATTGGATATAATACTAGGCATGGATTGGCTATCGGAGTATGGAGGAAACATCAATTGTGCTAGTAAGTTCATTTTACTCACCACTCCGGAGGGAAAGAGGATCAAGTATGTATCCAGGCATGCGCCAAGGAGGACCCAAGTGAATTCCCTCTCAGGAGTTATTCAGGAGGAAGTGCCTATTGTGAAGGATTACCCGGATGTATTTCTAGAGGAACTACCAGGCATGCCGCCAGATCGAGATATATAATTTTTGATAGAGCTGTTGCCAGGCACCGGACCAATATCCAAGAGACCGTATCGGATGCCCGCAAATGATCTGGAGGAAAGTAAGAAGCAGATTAAGGAATTATTGGAGAAAGGTTATATTCGACCAAGTTCATCACCGGTGGGAGCCCCAGTGCTCTTAGTTGAGAAGAAGGATGGATCTTTGAGAATGGTTGTTGATTATCGTGCATTGAATGAGGTGAAGATCAAGAACAAGTACCCACTACCAATGATCAATGATTTGTTTGACCAGCTGCAAGGAGCTAAAGTATTCTCCAAGATCGATCTGCGATCAGGATACCACCAGCTGAAGATCCGAGAACAGGATATACCTAAGACAGCTTTCACCACCAGGTACAGGCTATATGAGTACACGGTTATGTCATTTGGATTGACTAATGCCCCTGCCTATTTCATGAGTATGGTGAATAAGGTGTTCATGGAGTTCTTGGATAAGTTTGTTGTCGTGTTCATTAACGATATATTGGTATACTTGAAGAATGAAGAGGAACACAAAGAGCATTTGCGTTTAGTTCTCGAGAAGCTCAGGAAACATCAGCTATATGCCAAGTTCAGCAAATGTGAGTTTTGGTTGAAAGAAGTTGGATTTCTTGGACATGTTATATCAGGAGAAGGTATAGCAGTAGACCCTGCCAAGGTTCAGTCAGTCACTGAGTGGTTGGCACCCACCTCAGTAGGAGAGATCCGCAGTTTTCTTGGACTCGCGGGATATTACCGGAGGTTCATTGAGAATTTCTCCAAGATTGCGAAACCCATGACACAGTTGTTGAAGAAGGACACTAAGTTTAAATGGACCGAAGATTGTGAAGCCGGTTTTCAGGAGTTGAAGAAACGTTTGGTTACAGCCCCAGTGCTGATTCTTCCGGATATACGCAAGGATTTCCAAGTGTATTGCGAGCTTCTCGCTTGGGACTTGGAGGTGTACTTATGCAGGACGGAAGAGTTGTTTCATATCCTTCACGTCAGCTTCGACCGCATGAGTTGAATTATGCCACGCATGATTTGGAGTTAGCAGCCGTAGTGCATGCGCTCAAGACCTGGAGACTTTTTCTTATTGGAAACCGTTGTGATGTGTACACACATCACAAGAGTTTGAAGTACATTTTCACGGAGAAGGAGCTGAATCTCAGGCAAAAGAGATGGTTGGAGCTCATGAAAGATTATGATATGAAGTTGCATTATCATCCAGGAAAGGCCAATGTCGTAGCAGACGCTTTGAGCCGGAAGAGTTATGTCAATACCCTCGTAAGCGGAGGATTACCGCAGGAATTAGTCGACGATCTCAAGGAACTTCGTTTGGAGATAGTACCAAGAGGTTTTGTTGCAGCAATGGAGGTTCAGTCTACATTATTGGGAAAGATTCGAGAAGCTCAGAATGAGGATAAAGAAATTGCTGAAATAAAGGAGAAGATGAGCAAGGGAAAAGCCAAGGGTTTTCGTGAGGATGAGCATGGAACTTTATGGTTTGAGGATCGTGTATATGTGCCCAATAATGCAGAGATCAGGAAGTTAATACTTCAGGAGGCCCACAATTCGCCATACTCGATTCACCCCGGAAACACCAAGATGTACTTGGATTTCAAGGAACGTTTCTGGTGGACAGGTATGAAGAAGGATATCGCCGAGTATGTAGCTGATACGTCTCCAACGTATCTATAATTTTTGATTGCTCCATGCTATATTATCTTCTGTTTTGGACATTATTGGGATTTATTATTCACTTTTATATTATTTTTGGGACTAACCTATTAACCGGAGGCCCAGCCCAAAATTGCTGTTTTTTGCCTATTTCAGAGTTTCACAGAAAAATAATATCAAACGGAGTCCAAACGGAATGAAACCTTCGGGAACGTGATTTTCGAAACGAACATGATCCAGAGGACTTGGACCCTAAGTCAAGAAAGCTACCAGGAAGCCACGAGGTAGGGGCGCGCCTACCCCCCTGGGCGCGCCCTCCACCCTCGTGGGCCCCATGTTGCTCCACCGACGTACTCCTTCCTCCTATATATACCTACGTACCCCCAAACGATCAGATACGGAGCCAAAAACCTAATTCCACTGCCGCAACCTTCTGTACCTGTGAGATCCCATCTTGGGGCCTATTCTGGATCTCCGCCGGAGGGGGCATCGATCTCGGAGGGCTTCTACATCAACACCATAGCCTCTCCGATGAAGTGTGAGTAGTTTACCTCAGACCTTCGGGTCCATAGTTATTAGCTAGATGGCTTCTTCTCTCTTTTTGGATCTCAATACAATGTTCTCCCCCTCTCTCATGGAGATCTATTCGATGTAATCTTCTTTTGTGGTGTGTTTGTTGAGACCGATGAATTGTGGGTTTATGATCAAGTTTATCTATGAACAATATTTGAATCTTCTGAATTCTTTTATGTATGATTGGTTATCTTTGCAAGTCTCTTCAAATTATCAGTTTGGTTTGGCCTACTAGATTGATCTTTCATGCAATGGGAGAACTGCTTAGCTTTGGGTTCAATCTTGCGGTGTCCTTTCCCAGTGACAGTAGGGGCAGCAAGGCACGTATTGTATTGTTGCCATCGAGGATAACAAGATGGGGTTTTTATCATATTGCATGAATTTATCCCTCTACATCATGTCATCTTGCTTAAAGCGTTACTCTGTTCTTATGAACTTAATACTCTAGATGCATGCTGGATAGCGGTCGATGTGTGGAGTAATAGTAGTAGATGCAGGCAGGAGTCGGTCTACTTGTCTCGGACGTGATGCCTATATACATGATCATACCTAGATATTCTCATAACTATGCTCAATTCTGTCAATTGCTCAACAGTAATTTGTTCACCCACCGTAAAATACTTATGCTCTTGAGAGAAGCCACTAGTGAAACCTATGGCCCCCGGGTCTATTTTCCATCATATTAATCTCCGACAACAAGCTATTTCTGGCGCCGTTTTTATTTTGTTTACTTTACTTTGCATCTTTATCACAAAAATACCAAAATATTATCCTATCATATCTATCAGATCTCACTCTCGTAATTGACCGTGTAGGGATTGACAACCCCTTATCGCGTTGGTTGCGAGGATTTATTTGTTTGTGTAGGTGCGAGGGACTTGCGTGTAGCCTCCTACTGGATTGATACCTTGGTTCTCAAAAACTGAGGGAAATACTTACGCTACTTTGCTGCATCACCCTTTCCTCTTCAAGGGAAAACCAACGCAGTGCTCAAGAGGTAGCAAGAAGGATTTCTGGCGCCGTTGCCGGGGAGGTCTACGCAAAAGTCAACATACCAAGTACCCATCATAAACCCTTATCTCCCGCATTACATTATTTGCCATTTGCCTCTCATTTTCCTCTCCCCCACTTCACCCTTGCCGTTTCATTCGCCCTCTCTTTTCCGTTTGCCTCTTTTTGCTCGTCTCTTGTTTGCTCGTGTGTTGGATTGCTTGTTTGTCACGATGGCTCAAGATAATACCAAATTATGTGACTTTACCAATACCAACAATAATGATTTCCTTAGCACTCCGATTGCTCCTCTTACCGATACTGAATCTTGTGAAATCAATGCTGCTTTGTTGAATCTTGTTATGAAAGATCAATTCGCCGGCCTTCCTAGTGAAGATGCCGCTACTCATCTAAATAGCTTCGTTGATTTGTGTGATATGCAAAAGAAGAAAGATGTTGACAATGATATTGTTAAATTGAAGGTATTTCCTTTTTCGCTTAGAGATCGTGCTAAAGCTTGGTTTTTGTCTTTGCCTAAAAATAGTATTGATTCTTGGAATAAGTGCAAAGATGCTTTTATCTCTAAGTATTTTCCTCCCGCTAAGATTATCTCTCTTAGAAACGATATTATGAATTTTAAGCAACTTGATCATGAACATGTTGCACAAGCTTGGGAGAGGATGAAATTAATGATACGTAATTGCCCTACACATGGTTTGAATTTGTGGATGATTATACAAAAATTTATGCCGGATTGAATTTTGCTTCTAGGAATCTTTTAGATTTGGCCGCGAGAGGCACTTTTATGGAAATCACTTGAGGAGAAGCTACTAAAATCCTAGATAATATTATGGTTAATTATTCTCAATGGCACACTGTAAGATCTACTAATAAAAAAGTGCATGCGATAGAAGAAATTAATGTTTTGAGTGGAAAGATGGATGAACTTATGAAATTATTTGCTACTAAGAGTGTTTGTTCTGATCCTAATGATATGCCTTTGTCTACTTTGATTGAGAATAATAATGAATCTATGGATGTGAATTTTGTTGGTAGGAATAATTTTGGTAACAACGCGTATAGAGGGAACTTTAATCCTAGGCCTTATCCTAGCAACTCCTCTAATAATTATGGTAATTCCTACAACAATTCTTATGGAAACTTTAATAAGATACCCTCTGAATTTGAGACTAGTGTTAAGGAATTTATGAATTCGCAAAAGAATTTCAAGGCCTTGCTTGAAGAAAAATTGCTTAAAGTTCATGAATTGGCTAGGAACGTTGATAGAATTTCTCTTGATGTTGATTCTTTGAAACTGAGATCTATTCCTCCTAAGCATGATATCAATGAGTCTCTCAAAGCCATGAGAATTTCCATTGATGAGTGCAAAGAAAGAACCGCTAGGATGCGTGCTAAGAAAGATTGCTTTATAAAAGCGTGTTCTTCAATTTCTATGAAAACAAAGATGAAGATCTAAAAGTTATTGATGTGTCCCCTATTAAATCTTTGTTTTGCAATATGAATCTTGATAATGATGGGACTGAATATGATCCACCTTTACCTAGAAGGCGTTCCAAAAATTCGGAGTTTTTAGATCTTGATGCTAAAATTGATAAAAGTGGGATTGAAGAAATCAAAACATTAGATGTTAATAAACCCACTATTTTGGATTTCAAGGAATTTAATTATGATAATTGCTCTTTGATAGATTGTATTTCCTTGTTGCAATCCGTGCTAAATTCTCCTCATGCTTATAGTCAAAATAAAGCTTTTACCAAACATATCGTTGATGCTTTGATGCAATCTTATGAAGAAAAGCTTGAGTTGGAAGTCTCTATACCTAGAAAACTTTATGGTGAGTGGGAACCTACTATTAAAATTAAGATTAAAGATCATGAATGCTATGCTTTGTGTGATTTGGGTGCTAGTGTTTCCACGATTCCAAAAACTTTGTGCGATTTCTTAGGTTTCCGTGATTTTGATGATTGCTCTTTAAACTTGCACCTTGCAGATTCCACTATTAAGAAACCTATGGGAAGAATTAATGATGTTCTTATTGTTGAAAATAGGAACTATGTGCCCGTAGATTTTATCGTTCTTGACATAGATTGCAATCCTTCATGTCCTATTATTCTTGGTAGACCTTTTCTTAGAACGATTGGTGCAATTATTGATATGAAGGAAGGGAATATTAGATTCCAATTCCCATTAAAGAAAGGCATGGAACACTTCCCTACGAAGAAAATAAAATTACCATATGAATCTATCATGAGAGACACTTATGGATTGCCCACCAAAGATGGCAATACCTAGATCTATCCTTGCTATTATGCCTAGCTAGGGGCATTAAACGATAGCGCTTGTTGGGAGGCAACCCAATTTTATTTTTAGTTTTTTGCTTTTGCTTATGTTTAGGAATAAATACTTGTTCTAGCCTCTGGTAGATGTGTTTTTATGTTTTAATTAGTGTTTGTGCCAAGTTAAACCTATAGGATCTTCTTGGATGATAGTTATTTGATCTTGCAGAAAATTCCAGAAACTTTCTGTTCACGAAAATAATTGTTAAAAATCACCAGAACGTGATAAAATATTGATTCCAATTGCTGCTGATCAATAAAAAAAATTTCTAGGTCTTCCTATTTTTCCTGATTTTTTGGAGTTCCATAAGTTTGCGTTAGTTACAGAATACTACAGACTGTTCTGTTTTTGACAGATTCTGTTTTTCGTGTGTTGTTTGCTTATTTTGATGAATCTATGGCGAGTAAAATAGTTTATAAACCATAGAGAAGTTGGAATACAGTAGGTTTAACACCAATATAAATAAAGAATGAGTTCATTACAGTACCTTGAAGTGGTCTTTTGTTTTCTTTCGCTAACGGAGCTCACGAGATTTTCTGCTAAGTTTTGTGTTGTGAAGTTTTCAAGTTTTGGGTGAAAGATTTGATGGATTATGGAACAAGGAGTGACAGGAGCCTAAGCTTGGGGATGCCCATGGCACCCCCAAGATAATCTAAGGACACCAAAAAGCCAAAGCTTGGGGATGCCCCGGAAGGCATCCCCTCTTTCGTCTACTTCCATCGGTAACTTTACTTGGAGCTATATTTTTATTCACCACATGATATGTGTTTTGCTTGGAGCGTCTTGTATGATTTGAGTCTTTGATTTTTAGTTTACCACAATCATCCTTGCTGTACACACCTTTTGAGAGAGACACACATGATTCGGAAATTATTAGAATACTCTATGTGCTTCACTTATATCTTTTGAGTTATATAGTTTTTGCTCTAGTGCTTCACTTATATCTTTTAGAGCACGGTGGTGGATTTGTTTTATAGAAACTATTGTTCTCTCATGCTTCACTTAGATTATTTTGAGAGTCCTACAAAACAGCATGGTAGTTTGCTTTAACAATAATAGGCATACAAGATTAGTAAAAGAAAAATTCTTATGAGTGTGTTGAATACTATGAGAAGTTTGATGCTTGATAATTGTTTTGAGATATGAAGATGGTGATATTAGAGTCATGCTAGTTGAGTAGTTTTGAATTTGAGAAATACTTGTGTTAAAGTTTGTGATTCCCGTAGCATGCACGTATGGTGAACCGTTATGTGATGAAGTCGGAGCATGATTTATTTATTGATTGTCTTCCTTATGAGTGGCGGTCGGGGACGAGCGATGGTCTTTTCCTACCAATCTATCCCCCTAGGAGCATGCGCGTAATACTTTGCTTTGATAACTTGTAGATTTTTGCAATAAGTATATGAGTTCTTTATGACTAATGTTGAGTCCATGGATTATACGCACTTTTCCTCCTTCCACCATTGCTAGCCTCTCTAATACCGCGCACTTTTCGCCGGTATCATACACCCACCATATACCTTCCTCAAAACAGCCACCATACCTACCTATCATGGCATTTCCATAGCCATTCCGAGATATATTGCCATGCAACTTACCACCGTTCCGTTTATTATGACACGCTCCATCATTGTCATATTGCTTTGCATGATCATGTAGTTGACATTGTATTTGTGGCAAAGCCACCGTTCATAATTCTTTCATACATGTCACTCTTGATTCATTGCATATCCCGGTACACCGCCGGAGGCATTCATATAGAGTCATATTTTGTTCTAAGTATCGAGTTGTAATTGTTGAGTTGTAAGAAAATAAAAGTGTGATGATCATCATTTTTAGAGCATTGTCCCAAGTGAGGAAAGGATGATGGAGACTATGATTCCCCCACAAGTCGGGATGAGACTCCGGACGAAAAAAAAAAGAGGCCATAAAAAAGAGAAAAAGGCCCAAACAAAAAAATGAGAGAAAAAGAGAGAAGGGACAATGTTACTATCCTTTTGCCACACTTGTGCTTCAATGTAGCACCATGATCTTCATGATAGAGAGTCTCCTATGATATCACTTTCATATACTAGTGGGAATTTTTCATTATAGAACTTGGCTTGTATATTCCAATGATGGGCTTCCTCAAAATGCCCTAGGTCTTCGTGAGCAAGCGAGTTGGATGCACACCCACTTAGTTTCTTTTGTTGAGCTTTCATACACTTATAGCTCTAGTGCATCCGTTGCATGGCAATCCCTACTCACTCACATTGATATCTATTAATGGGCATATCCATAGCCCGTTGATACGCCTAGTTGATGTGAGACTATCTTCTCCTTTTTGTCTTCTCCACAACCACCATTCTATTCCACATATAGTGCTATGTCCATGGCTCACGCTCATGTATTGCGTGAAGATTGAAAAAGTTTGAGAACGTCAAAAGTATGAAACAATTGCTTGGCTTGTCATCGGGGTTGTGCATGATTTAAATATTTTGTGTGGTGAAGATAGAGCATAGCCAGACTATATGATTTTGTAGGGATAACTTTCTTTGGCCATGTTATTTTGAGAAGACATAATTGCTTAGTTAGTATGCTTGAAGTATTATTATTTTTATGTCAATATTGAACTTTTGTCTTGAATCTTTCGGATCTGAATATTCATACCACAATTAAGAAGAATTACATTGAAATTATGCCAAGTAGCATTCCGCATCAAAAATTCTGTTTTTATCATTTACCTACTCAAGGACGAGCAGGAATTAAGCTTGGGGATGCTTGATACGTCTCCAACGTATCTATAATTTTTGATTGCTCCATGCTATATTATCTTCTGTTTTGGACATTATTGGGCTTTATTATTCACTTTTATATTATTTTTGGGACTAACCTATTAACCGGAGGCCCAGCCCAGAATTGCTGTTTTTTGCCTATTTCAGAGTTTCGCAGAAAAAGAATATCAAACGGAGTCCAAACGGAATGAAACCTTCGGGAACGTGATTTTCGGAACGAACATGATCCAGAGGACTTGGACCCTACGTCAAGAAAGCTACCAGGAAGCCACGAGGTAGGGGGCGCGCCTACCCCCCTGGGCGCGCCCTCCACCCTCGTGGGCCCCACGTTGCTCCACCGACGTACTCCTTCCTCCTATATATACCTACGTACCCCCAAACGATCAGATACGGAGCCAAAAACCTAATTCCACCGCCGCAACCTTCTGTACCCGTGAGATCCCATCTTGGGGCCTGTTCCGGAGCTCCGCCGGAGGGGGCATCGATCATGGAGGGCTTCTACATCAACACCATAGCCCCTCCGATGAAGTGTGAGTAGTTTACCTCAGACCTTCGGGTCCATAGTTATTAGCTAGATGGCTTCTTCTCTCTTTTTGGATCTCAATACAATGTTCTCCCCCTCTCTCGTGGAGATCTATTCGATGTAATCTTCTTTTGCGGTGTGTTTGTTGAGACCGATGAATTGTGGGTTTATGATCAAGTTTATCTATGAACAATATTTGAATCTTCTGAATTCTTTTATGTATGATTGGTTATCTTTGCAAGTCTCTTCGAATTATCAGTTTGGTTTGGCCTACTAGATTGATCTTTCTTGCAATGGGAGAAGTGCTTAGCTTTGGGTTCAATCTTGCGGTGTCCTTTCCCAGTGACAGTAGGGGCAGCAAGGCACGTATTGTATTGTTGCCATCGAGGATAACAAGATGGGGTTTTTATCATATTGCATGAATTTATCCCTCTACATCATGTCATCTTGCTTAAAGCGTTACTCTGTTCTTATGAACTTAATACTCTAGATGCATGCTGGATAGCGGTCGATGTGTGGAGTAATAGTAGTAGATGCAGGCAGGAGTCGGTCTACTTGTCTCGGACGTGATGCCTATATACATGATCATACCTAGATATTCTCATAACTATGCTCAATTCTGTCAATTGCTCAACAGTAATTTGTTCACCCACCGTAAAATACTTATGCTCTTGAGAGAAGCCACTAGTGAAACCTATGGCCCCCGGGTCTATTTTCCATCATATTAATCTCCCGACAACAAGCTATTTCTGGCGCCGTTTTTATTTTGTTTACTTTACTTTGCATCTTTATCACAAAAATACCAAAAATATTATCCTATCATATCTATCAGATCTCACTCTCGTAAGTGACCGTGTAGGGATTGACAACCCCTTATCGCGTTGGTTGCGAGGATTTATTTGTTTGTGTAGGTGCGAGGGACTTGCGTGTAGCCTCCTACTGGATTGATACCTTGGTTCTCAAAAACTGAGGGAAATACTTACGCTACTTTGCTGCATCACCCTTTCCTCTTCAAGGGAAAACCAACGCAGTGCTCAAGAGGTAGCAGTAGCCGTATGTGATGTATGTCAGAGAGTGAAGGCAGAACATCAGAAGCCGGCAGGATTACTCCAGCCTATGCCGATACCCGAATGGAAGTGGGATAAGCTTGGCATGGATTTTATCACAGGATTAGCCAGGACCCGATCAGGATATGACTCTATCTGGCTAGTAGTTGATCGCTTGACCAAAGTGGCTCACTTTATCCCAGTGAAAACCACTTATACGAGTGCAAAGTTGGCCAAGATATATATGACCAGGATCGTATGTCTGCATGGAGTTCCGAGGACCATCGTATCAGAGAGAGGAACACAGTTTACCTCGAAGTTTTGGAATCAGTTGCACCAGACTTTGGGTACCAGGCTAGAGTTTAGTACAGCCTTTCATCCGCAGACAGATGGACAGACCGAGAGAGTCAATCAGATTCTGGAGGACATGTTGAGAGCTTGTGCGCTAGATTATGGATCCAGTTGGGATGATAATTTACCTGACGCAGAGTTCTCATACAACAACAGTTATCAGGCTAGTTTGAAGATGGCACCTTTTGAAGCTTTGTATGGAAGGAGGTGCAGGACACCGTTAATGTGGGATGAAGTTGGAGACCGCCAGTTGTTTGGACCAGATTTGATCAAGGAATCTGAAGAGAAGGTTAAGTTGATTCGAGATAGACTGAAGGTAGCTCAGTCCAAGCAGAAGAGTTATGCAGACACTAAACGCAAGGAGGTAGTCTATGAAATCGGAGACAGATCATATCTTCGTGTGTCAACACTCCGAGGAGTTAAACGATTTGGACTTAAGGGAAAGTTAGCCCCGAGATTTGTAGGACCATATCGAGCTTTGGAACGTATGGGAGAAGTGGCCTACAAGTTAGAGTTACCCGAAGGACTGTCAGGAGTTCATGATGTGTTTCATGTTTCCCAGTTAAAGAAGTGCCATGCAGAGATGGTCGATATTCCTCTAAGAGATACAGTGCCCCTGGAAGCAATTCAGTTGGATAGTGACCTAACCTACGAGGAGAAAACCGTCAAGATTCTTGAGTTTGCCAGCCGAGTTACATGCAGCAAGGTTATCAAGTTTTGCAAAGTTCAGTGGAGCCACCATACCAAGGATGAAGCCACCTGGGAGCGAGAAGAAGACCAATGGAAAGACCACCCACACCTATTTTCTAGCCAACCCGGATCTCGAGGGCGAGATTCATCTTAAGGGGGGTAGGTTTGTAACATCCCAATTTTCAATTTGGATGTTATACATAGGTCATCATATGCATGTCATATTTTATTTGCATTTTGGTTGTGATCCTACAAATCTTAAGCAACTCAAGGACCCAAGGAGAGAGTTGGGGATTTCATTTATTTTCATATTTGATTTTTTTCAAATTGGAAAAGAGGATCAATTTGGTTTTAATATTTTTCTCTCCAATTATTTCCAATATTAAAAATAAAAGAGGGAAGATAATATGTCGTCTTCAAAAAGAGAGGAATATTGGAGGAGAAATTTTAAAATCAAATTTATATTTTTTATTTGGATTTTATTTGCTATTTTATTTGAATTAGAAAAATATGCATTTTTGAAAATTGCATTTTTAGGCCAGAAAAATGTTCACTTTGTTCTAAATATTAGATTTAGACGGTGAATTATTTTTGGCATTTTTATAATTTTTTTATTTTATTAGGATTTTTTTCTTCGGGCGAAATTTTATAAAAAAAAGTTGGACCGAACTGGGCCAACGGCCCAGCCAGCCCAAGCGCGCGCCGCCTGCACCCGAGTCTGCCCCGCGCACGGCAGCGCCACCGCTGGAGAGACCGAGCGGGACTCCTCGGCCCCGGCCCCTCCCCCAAGCCGCCAAGCCCCCTCCTATAAGTAGGTGTCGCCGTCGCCCCTCTCCTCACCCCAAGCCGCCGCCAGCCGCCCGCGCCGCCGACGCCGCTTGCCGCCGCCACCGCACGCACTCGCCGCCTCGCGCCGCTAGCCGTCGCCGTTCGCCGAAGCCGTCGCCTCGCTGTTCGCCGGAAACCGCCGGCGCCCGCCGGTTTTTCGCCGGTTTCTAGGTATAAAACCTAGATCGGTTTTTTTAGGGTTTCTTCGGTTTTCTCGGTTTATTTCTGTTCAGTTCTAATTAGCGAACGTTCACTCGAACGTCTCTGTTAGCGAACGTTCGTCCGTTAAGTTTTTCTTTTTATTTTATTTTCGGCCAGGGACCTATCCACGAATACTTTTTATCGCAGATTAGCCCCTGATCTTCAAACCCTCGCAACTTTTTGCTCGTTTGTCCAAATCCAGTGAAACCAATGCCAAAATCTTCGTCTCGGACCCCTCTTTCTAGTTAATCAACTTGAACATGGTTTTGACAAATTAAAATTTGGTTGCAAGCAGATTTGAATTTGGACTTCTTTTGATCGTAGTTTGAGTTTCGTAGCTCCGATTCGATTGATTCTTTTTGCGAATCGGACCTCTTCAGTTGAAATTTCAGTTTGAATCTTTTCATTTAAGTTTTACCCTTGCATCTTATGCTTGAGTGCTTATGTATGTTATTGTTTGTTTGCGATAGAGTTTCCGGAGTGCGAAGCGTGCTACTACGAGTCACTAGGGTTTTCCGATCATCAGCAAGGCAAGTAACACTTTGATAATACCCCTTTATTACTAGTTTTTATGCATTAGTTTCAACCCTCAAACATTGCATGGTCAGGACTTGATAACATGTGGGTTTTGGGAAGTAGTTGATGAGGTAGAACCTATTGTCCTTTATTGCAAACCTTGGGAGTTACTTCTACGTTATGCTTATACTGCTATGCTATGCTCGTAGACGTGGTTTGGTTTGACTGATTCATGACGGATGTGAGAGGCTATTGTTAACAAAGGTTTAACTTAAGGTGGCTACTTTAATACACATCTGGGTGGATTGTTTGTGGGCACCTGGGGAATCCAGTGTTGTCCAAAGGAGATCCCGGGGAATCCGTGTGATCATCCTATGGTTCGCCACCTAGGCTCAAAGGGATCATAAGATTATTCATGCTAGAAACTTCCGTGTGCAGCCACAAGCCATTATGGGCTCTGGCATAGTTGAGTATGTTGTGTGATCTCTTTCAGTGGTAAATTAGCAGATGTAGGGGATGTAGGTGGTACGGTTTACCCATCGAAAGAGTTATTGCTTCTGAAAGGCTATGTCCCGGTCATCCGTTTCTCAAACACCATGTAGTGCGAGAAATTCAACGGAGGAGATCGAGTCTTGTGGGGAAAAGTGCGCAAACCTCTGCAGAGTGTACAAACTAATCATGGTTAGCCGTGTCCCTCGTTATGGACATCTTGAGTATCTCATGTTTGAATTATTATGTTGATCTCATCACTTTACTTAATTAATTTGTTGGGTTAATGATTATTAATTTGGGATTGAGATGGGGTTTCCATTCTCAATGTTTTCAACCAACTTTGTAGTTAAATAAAATATATTCCTTTGTTGTAGGGAAAAACCAAATTTATGCAAATGATAACCATAGAGCCTCCAGCAGCCATATATGCATGTAGTGATAGCTGTTATCTTGTTCATTGCTCTATAGTGTTATTTTGCCAGCATATTCCATGTGGGGCTGCAACATATTATGTTGCAAACTTTTCAGACGAAGAGTAAGGTGCGCTAGATCGTTGTCGTGCACTCAGCTATGCCGTTGGAGTTAATGGACTCTTTTACCTTCGAAGCTTTCGTTGTTATCGTATTTAGTTGGCCTTAAGCCATATTATTGTAATAAGTTCTCTCTTGAGACCTTCGATGTAATAAGTGTGTGATTGAACTCTGTTATAGATCCTTCAAGTATTGTGTGGGTCAGCATTACCGATCCAGGGATGACACTTATGCACAGAGATTTGACCGTCTGAGGTCGGATCGCTATAGCTTGATTCTTGCTGGGTCAATACCCATTGTGCGGACTGTGTCTTGATAAATCAAGTTAAGACTGCTGCCGCAATCCATGAGGACTCGGGTGAGATGGAATCCGTCGATGATTGGATCAAGGACCAGGGCTGCCGAACCTCCATGACGGATACTGGTCGGGTGGTCTCTGCGACCGAAGGTCATCGAATAAGCCGACCACGGGTTGAATTTAGGGGCGATAGGCTCTATGGCGTAGACGTCCCTTAGTGCGCGCTTGCGTTCCCTCATGGGGATATGCGTGGCATATATCTTGTTCACTGTTTTCACCTCAGGGGGAAATTTCTTTTGTCCCCCTGTTTTCGGTGGGCGAGGCTCTTCATCGTCCTCGCTTGGCGGCCCTTTCCCCTTATGTTTGAAGACCTAACAGTTTCTGTTGGAATGGTTGGCAGGCTTGTCAGGGGTGCCATGAATCTGGCAAGGTCGATCGAGTATTTTGTCCAAATTGGATGGACCATCTTTATTTCCTTTGAATGGCTTCTTCCGCTGATCGGATTTAGAGCCACTGAATCCGGCATTGACCGCCGTGTCTTCGGTATCTTAATTGTTGCTGCGACGCTTGTATTTGTTGCCTCGTGGCCTACCATTGCCATCTCTAGCTTCGGAGGTGCCAGGGTCGCTGGTACTGTTGGTTCTACGAGCCAACCCGCTGTCTTCTCCCGCGCAAAAGCGGGTCATGTGTGCAGTAAGAGCTGCCATGGACTTCGGCTTTTTCTTGGCCGAGGTGTCGAGCAAGCCATTCGTCATGGACGCTATGTTTAAAGGCCGCGAGGGCTTCGGCGTCCAGACAGTCGATGATTTGGTTCTTTTAAATTTAGAACCTAGTCCAAAGTTTGCGGGCTGACTCTCCGGGTTGCTGGACTATATGACTAAGGTCATTGGCATACGGAGGCCGGACATAGGTGCCTTGGAAGTTGTCTCGAAAGGCATCCTCCAAATCTTCCAGCAACCAACGGAGTTCTCTGGGAGGCTGTTTAAGTAGTGTCGTGCTGGTCCTTTCAGCTTTAAGGGGAGGTATTTGATGGCATGGAGATCGTCACCGCGAGACATGTGAATGTGGAGGAGGAAATACTCAATCCATACCGCGGGATATGTCGTGTTGTCGTATGATTCAATGTTTACGGGTTTAAATCCTTCTGGAAACTGGTGCTGCATTACCTCATCAGTAAAGCATAAGGGGTGTGCGGTGCCTCTGTATCGGGGAACGTCACGACAGAGTTTGGATGACAGCAGTGTTCGTTTTTCAGCTCGGGTGAGGTTATGCCTATCGCGCCAGGCTTGATGGCCGTCTTCTCGCGTTGGGGAATGCCCCCTTGATCCATAGATTGATCTAGCTTGGCCGGCCCTATTGTCCAGGTCCTGTCGTAGGTTGTAGGCCGCTACCTCTTTGCCCCTACGGCGAGGTGGTGTGGGTTGGCGTTCGGCGTAAGTAGTCGCTTTATCTCGCCCACGTGGTGGTCGGTCTGGTTCATCGGCGTGGTCATATCTTGATGGTATTGGCTCAAAGGCCTCGTCATCGAATTGTGGTAGTAGCTGGCGCTTCGTATAACTCTTTATTGGGTGCTCGAGGCCATATTCTTCGATAGCTAGGACCTGGGTCCATCTGTCGTTGAGGGTATCCTGTTCGGCTTGGAGCTATTGCTGCTTCTATTTTAGGCTTCTCGCAGTTGCGATTAGCTTACGCTTAAAGCGCTCTTGCTCAAGGGGTTCCTTTGGCACGACGGAGTCTTCATTGCCGAGGCTCACATCATCCTCGGAGATCGGTAGATAGTTACTATCTTCCGAATCATCATTCCCGACTGGCTCGTCGGGGTTCACTTGTCCTTCCTCCCAATCATCCCGTTCGGACGTAGGCTCGACGGGGTCTTCGGGATCTTCGGCGTTGTCCGGAGTGTTATTGTCTCCGGTGCTGGTATTACTGTCCTTTTCGCGATGTGATTTTGAGCGGCGTCGCTGACATCGATGTTTCGGTGGTGCGTCCACGGGCTTGTCCTCACTCGGATCTTTCCTGCCTTCATCGCCGTCCTCTTTGGGTGTATCCACCATATACACATCATATGTGGAGGTAGCCGTCCAGCGCCCGGTGAATCGAGGGTCTTGGCTTTGTTTGTCTCCAGCATCATCGTCCATACCGTCGATGTCTTCAGAGGCGTAATCTAGCATGTCAGTCAAATCCTCGACAGTGGCTATTAAGTGGGTGGTGGGTGAGATGTAAAATTCCCCGCTCTCAGCCCCTAGTCCGGGTTGGAAGTAGTTCGGAGGCGATACTTCCGTAATGGGGAGGGATCGCATTAAGTCCAAGGCCTCGTTTAAGAGCGACGGCCGGACAAGGAACCGAGGACCTGCAGGGCTAGGCACGGCAGATTCTGCCAGGCTGTGCTTACTCGATGCGGACCTTGAGAGTTCGGAGTTTGCATCCTGAGGAGGGTTCGGCTCTCCGATGATAGGGAGGGTTCTTCTTGATTCCAGGCTCGCCAAATACATAGTTGCCTCCGGGTCTCCGGAGGAAAGTTCCATAGTAGGAGAGAGTCCGGTGGGTTTCAAATACCCATCTTCGGATGAAGTAGTCTGCCCCGAATCTAAGGCCAGGGCAGGGATGATGGTTGCTCCTTGAACGGTGCCTGATGACGGATCCGATGGGTTTCCTTCGGTGGTCAAGGCCGTGAACCCTTCGAAGATCAAGTCTCCTCTGATGTCGGCGAAAGCACCAATGCCGGCGACGTAATTCAGGCTTCCGAATCTGATCTGATGACCAAGGGCGTACTATCGATCTGTTCAAGGTGACCAATTTAATTGGCACGCAGAGCGAAGCCGCCGAACACAAAAAGTTGACCGGGGAGGAAAGTTTCCCCAGAAACAGCATGTTGTTGATGATCGAATGAGCCATCGAACGTTCTGCCGACGACACAGTGGAACTCTCAATGAAAGCACCAATGTCGGTGTCAAAACCGGCCTATCTCAGGTAGGGGGTCCCGAACTGTGCGTCTGAGGATCGAAGGTAACAGGAGACAAAGGGGACATGATGTTTACCCAGGTTCGGGCCCTCTTAATGGAGGTAATACCCTACTTCCTGCTTAATTGACTTTGATGAGTATAGGGGTTATAAGAGTCGATCTACCTCAAGATCGTAATGGCTAAACCCTAGCTGTCTAGCCTATGTGAATTCTGATAGCCTCTATGGACTAAACCCTCCGGTTATCTATAGACACGGAAAGGGCCTAGGGTTGTACAGAGTCGGTTTACAGAGAAAGGACATCGTACATCCGGACGCCAAACCTGCCATCCACGCAAAGGAGAGTTCCATCCGGACAAGGGGGAAGGCCTTCTATCTTGTATCTTCACAGCCCATCTGTCCGGCCCATGTTATATAGCCCGCACACCCGAGGACCCCATAATCCAAGACTCCCTCAGGGGGCACGCCAATGGGGGAGTCCTACTAGGACTCTACTCCTAGTAGGATTCGGCCCCGCCTTGTTTTCCTTCTTACGGAGGGGGAAAAGGGGGAAGGAGAAAGAAGAGGAGAGGGAAAGGGGGGCGCGCCCCCTCCCCTAGTCCAATTCGGACTCCCCCCATGGGAGGGGGGCGCGACCACCCCTTGTGGGCTGCCTCCCCTCTCCCCTATGGCCCATCTAGGCCCAACAATTCCCCGGGGGATTCCGGTAACCCCTCGGTACTCCGAAATATACCTGAACCATTCTGAAACCAATCCGGTGTCCGAGTACCAGCGTCCAATATATCAATCTTTACCTCTCGACCATTTCGAGACTCCTCGTCATGTCCGTGATCTCATCTGGGACTCCGAACAAACTTCGGTCACCAAAACACATAACTCATAATACAAATCGTCGTCGAACGTTAAGCGTGCGGATCCTACGGGTTTGAGAACTATGTAGACATGACCGAAACACATCTTCGGTCAATAACCAACAGCGGAACCTAGATGCTCATATTGGTTCCTACATATTCTACGAAGACCATTATCGGTCAAACTGCAATAACAACATACGTTATTCCCTTTGTCATCGGTATGTTACTTGCCCGAGATTCGATCGTCGGTATCATCATACCTAGTTCAATCTCGTTACCGGCAAGTCTCTTTACTCGTTCCGTAATGCATCATCTCGTAACTAATTCATTAGTCACATTGCTTGCAAGGCTTTATAGTGATGTGCATTATCGAGAGGGCCCAGAGATACATCTCCGATACTCGGAGTGACAAATCCTAATCTTGATCTATGCCAACCCAACAAACACCTTCAGAGACACCTGTAGAGCATCTTTATAATCACCCAGTTACGTTGTGACATTTGATAGAACACAAGGTTCTTCCGGTATTCGGGAGCTGCATAATCTCATAGTCAGAGGAACATGTATAAGTCATGAAGAAAGCAATAGCAATAAAACTTAACGATCATTATGCTAAGCTAACGGATGAGTCTTGTCCATCACATCATTCTCTAATGATGTGATCCCGTTCATCAAATGACAACACATGTCCATGGTCAGGAAACTTAACCATCTTTGATTAACGAGCTAGTCAAGTAGAGGCATACTAGGGACACTCTGTTTTGTCTATGTATTCACACATGTACTAAGTTTCCGGTTAGTACAATTCTAGCATGAATAATAAACATTTATCATGATATAAGGAAATATAAATAACAACTCTATTATTGCCTCTAGGGCATATTTCCTTCATGTGGCCCATTACTTTCCCGGGGGGGGGGTCCGGTAACCCCTCGGTACTCCGATAAATACCCGAAACACTCTGAAACCATTCCGGTGTCTGAATACTATCGTCCAATATATCAATCTTTACCTCTCAACCATTTCGAGACTCCTCATCATGTCCGTGATCTCATCCGGGACTCCAACAATCTTCGGTCACCAAAACACATAACTCATAATACAAATCGTCATCGAACGTTAAGCGTGCGGACCCTACGGGTTCGAGAACTATGTAGACATGACCGAGACACATCTTCGATCAATAACCAACAGCAGAACCTGGATGCTCATATTGTCCTACATATTCTACGAAGATCTTTATCGGTCAAACCGCAATGACAACACACGTCATTCCCTTTGTCATCGGTATGTTACTTGCCCGAGATTCGATCATCAGTATCTTCATACTAGTTTAATCTCGTTACCGGCAAGTCTCTTTACTCGTTCCGTAATGTATCATACCGCAACTAACTCATTAGTCACATTGCTTGCAAGGCTTATCATGATGTGCATTACCAAGAGGGCCCAGAGATACCTCTCTGATACTCAGAGTGACAAATCCTAATCTCGATCTATGCCAACCCAACAAACACCTTCGGAGATACCTGTAGAGCATCTTTATGATCACCCATTTACGTTGTGACGTTTGATAGCACACAAGGTATTCCTCCGGTATTCAGGAGTTGCATAATTAATCTCATAGTCAAAGGAATATGTATAAGTCATGAAGAAAGCAATAGCAATAAAACTTAACGATCATTATGCTAAGCTAACAGATGGGTCTTGTGCATCACATCATTCTCCTAATGATGTGATCTCGTTCATCAAATGACAACACATGTCTATGGTCAGGAAACTTAACCATCTTTGATTAACGAGCTACTCAAATAGAGGCATACTAGGGACACTTTGTTTTGTCTATGTATTCACACATGTATCTAGTTTCTGGTTAATACAATTCTAGCATGAATAATAAACATTTATCATGATATAAGGAAATATAAATAACAACTTTATTATTGCCTCTAGGGCATATTTCCTTCATGGTCATCATAACTATGTGATTTTCTGTCAATTGCCCAACACTAATTTGTTTACCCACTGATGCTATTTATGATAGAGATGCCTCTAGTGAACGCTATGCCCCTGGGTCCATTCACACATATATTAAAACAAATCTAATATTTCCTTGTTATTTTATTTTTCTTTTAGTTTTACTTTTATTAATTATATCTACCACTACTAGTTTTGATACTTGCAACGGGCAAGAACAAGGGGAGTGACGCCCCCTTGACCTGGTGGGGTGCAAGCATTTGTTTGTGTGCGTGTGTACTTACTGCTAAAGTTGTATGTGTGTTATCTCATATTGGTTCAATAAACCCTGGTTCTTAACTAAGGGAAATACTATCTTCTACTATACTACATCACCCTTCCTCTTCGGGGAATCCCAACACTATCACAAGTTGCAATTGACTGACCAGTTTCCAAAAAGAAGAAAGGGAGAAAACATACAAAGAGAAGGAAAGTCAAATTTGAGGTGCCTAAGCCAAAATAAACCTCAAGAATGGTCACAATAACTTGCAACAGTTATGGCTTAGAGGGTCGTAGGTATACTAATTGTGGATCGCGTCTTAAGCCTGCACTTATGATGAGGAAAAATAAACATCAGGTATATATTTTGCTATTTACTTTATGTAACTAAAAAAGTAGTGTTGTTAATGAATTTACATTTTCATTTGTTTCAGCCTAACAGAACAGGTTCTAGTGCTTCTTCCTCTGCTGCAAGATTTGGTGCAAGGAGGGCCACAACTGCACCTCCTCCAGGCTCTGTTCTAAGAAACTCTGCTCCGAGTGCTACCACAGCTCCTTATTTTGCTCCAAGAACTGTAGCAACAGGTTCATCGGCAGCTGCTACTGCTAGGCCTCCAACATAGAAGGCTAGGAAGCACACATACAAGATGACCAACTATTTGAATGCAAGTGTCATAAATGATTAGTGATGTTCTTCTTGTGATATGTTGAGCTTATGTCTTGTGTTGAACTATTGAGTGTTGAACTGTTGTCATGTGTTGAACATTCAGAGTTGAATTATGGTCGTCATGTGTTGAGCTGGTATATGTTGTAGATTTTGTGTTCTATTGTTGTTTTATTGATGTTTTGTTCATGAAATGAAGCAATGTTGCTGAATTTATGCTTTACTGATCATGAATGCATGATGGACTAGTCTGCATGACGCTCATTCATCTTCATGGATGAATGATGTTGATGATTTGTTCATGATCATGAATACAAGGAGTCGACAAACCTCGATGATGATACTTTAAATTAGGCGTGATACCGGATCGGATTCAGATGGCTAATCCTTATACCGTATCATTACCCATATTTATTTTCAGATTCGAAAGCGGAGTTGATGTCGTATTTTAGTAATACCATATCCTATATCGTATTGTATCAATCAGACTCACATTCAGACCGGATTTGTTGCCGGATGTAAAAAATCTCTTAACGTATCATATAAAAACGAATTCGGGTGGAAATTATCCTAACCACTTTCACCCTTACTTTAAATACAATCGGACCTAACATTTTAATATCAAATACATTTCAATACAATCATGGTTCATCATAGTCCCAATTAAACAACATAGTCTTAATCATAGATCATGGTTCATCATAATTTTAGGTCTCAAACAAAATGACAACACAATCTTAAGAATACAAAAGTTCATCACACCACAACGAGCCAACATAAATAATAACTACATATTACAATCACTCATCACAGATTTCATTCATGCTTGTTCTTATTAACCTCCCTAACCTTCAACAGGTCAGATATGACACACTCTAGCCTCTTCTTCTCCTTCCTTGACTCACCAATGCCTTTAGTTGAATCTTGCCTACCATTCAAAATAACTTCTGCCTAGGCAGCCTGGATGTGCTTCAACAGATTAACCTCCTTCTGCAGCTCCATGTTCCCCTTCTTCAGCTCCAAGTTCTCCTTCTTGAGGTCCCTTACTTAAAGTTCATTCTTCTCTTCTTCACTTTCATTCATAATATTCTTGTAATTATTTAACATCCCAAATTTTCAATTTGGAATGTTTTACAATTATTAGTTAAGCATCTATGCATTTTGTTTGAATTGTGTGGCATTTGGAAATTTTCAGAGGCATTTGAGTTTTATTTGAATTTGAATTCAACTTGGCATTTGAAATTTGTTTCAAATATCCCTGACAAATACTTGTTTAAAAGTATGAGAGGAGCTAACATGACACTCCAACAATGTCAGAAGAAAATATTGCCAAAAGGTTTGAATTCAAAATTTGAATTTTATTTGGAATTTGCAGAAAATGTTTTTATTTTGTTTCTGTTTTGCCTCTGGAAAAATGTTCACGTTGTAGGATTTATTTTTCTGATTTTATTGATATATATGTCCTATATAAAAATATTATAGATTTCTGTATATTTTACTTTTCTCCCAGTCTTATTCAAAAAAAACCGGCCCACCAGGCGCGAGCCAGGCCAACCGGCCCAGCCAGCCACCCGACGCGGCCACCAGCGCGCCAGCCCGCCTGCTCCACCCACGCCACGCCCGAACCCTCTCCCCCTCGGTTGCCCGACCCGTCTCACCTCTCTCCCTCTCACTGACCAGCGGGGCCCGCTCCTTTCTTTCCCCTCCTCCACGCCTTGCCAAGCCGGAGCACAACCGGAGCACGCCCGTCGCCGCGATCTTCCCGGGATCACGCTCCGAAGCCTTCCCCTCACCCAACTCCGGTGAGCACTCCCTCGACTCCAATTCCCACCCACGTACTTCCGTCGCCGTTTCCCACCTTTTTGACATGGCTTGCGGTCCTCTTACCCACAGCAGCGACGACCCCGAGCTCGTCTGCCACCCGTTGGAGCTGCAGAACACCGGGCTCTGCTTCGCCTCGCCCTCGACGTCCGCGCCATCCCCGAGCTCAAACAACTCCACCACCACCTCCGCCTCGCTCCGCCGCATCGCCCCGACGTCACCGCCGTCGCCCCGGACCACCGGAACCCCTCCGCCACCGACTCCCGAGTCACCGCCCTCGTCTCCGTCCGTCGCCGCCGTCCGCTGTAAGCCCGAGCCCCCTCCACCATTGTATCTCGCATGTACGGCTTTGATTAGATCCGCGAAGGGTTAGGTTATTTTCAATAGATCGGTTTAGTTTACGGTTTATTTCCGGTTTAGTTCCTGGTTTAGACAGTCCGGTCCGATCGGTTTATTCTGCTGAGCCCGTATACGTTTCAGTTAAAGATCGCTCGCCCGTTAGATAGTATTAGAGCGCTCACTGTTTCGGCCCGTTAGCGCCTTAGTTGTTTTTTTTGTTTAATTTTCGTTTCTGTTTTTAACAGAATAGTTCCAATTTTGTAAAATCTATATCTCTTAGGTTATTTAATGTTTTTAGTTGATTATTTTTTTAGTTCAAAAATTTCCTATAGTTTCTGTAGAAAATAGATTCGGCCATGTTTTAGTTTTTAAAAAAAATTGTTTATATTAGTTTTAGTCAGATTAGTATTTCTGCTATAAATTGAGCTAGGATTATTATTTTTTAGTGATTCTTTTTGTAACTACTTTGTTTTGACCTTGCCTAGCAGTAGGAATTTATTTAGGTATTTTTAGTCTTTATTAAAAATAGTTTTACTCGAAAACAAGCTTTTCTAGTTTTTTTAGCTTGCTGCTGTTTTCTGTTGTTCTAGTTAATTTAAGATTTTATATTACCTCTGTTATAATTTATTTTAGATTAGTTTCTGTAGTTACAGAGGGTGAACTTTTATTTACAGAAAAGAATATGTTTATTTTATTTTGTTGCTAGTTGTTGGCTTGGAGTTCTTCGAGTTTTCTTTGGTTTTGGTTTGATTGCTTTTGTGTGATTTATGTTAGCTTGCTGTTATGTTAATGCGATTGCATGTTTGTATGCTTATATGATTATTGGTTGCTCTGATAGAATTTCCGGAGTGTGAAGCCTGCTATTACGAGTCGCTAGCTTTCGAAGACCGTCAGCCAGGCAAGTCATTTGATCATGTTTTACAATACCTATGATTTTGTTGCATTAGAATTATCCCTCCCCACCATGCATGCAGTAGGAGAATTTTAAGTTATGTTCTTGAGTAGTATCATGAGGTAGGATGAACCCAATTCCCCTTGTTACCATTGCCCGGGACAATGTAGTTCATTTTGCTATGCTCGTAGACGGGGTTGGTTGAGAGATTCATAAGGGAGATGTGAGGGTCAAGATGATGACAACCCCATGACTTCAAGCTCAAGATGGACTTCAAATTCACTACTGGGTGGAGGACGGTTGACGGGCACCCTGGAGAAACCAGCGGATGGCCGGGATGCATGGAGAAGCGCCATGACATCTTGCGGAAAGCTTCACCCAGCCACGAAGAGACGGATGGTTACACCTTGACCGGAAGCTTACCTGTGCAGCTGCAAGCCATTATGGGCTCTGGCTGGGTTGACCTTAGGCGTGACTCTGGACGGACGGTGCCAGCAGATGTAGAAGAGCGGTAGGACATGGATGGGCACCGGCAGTGCCCAGAGAAACTCTACGGAAGACCATGTTTCGTTCGTCCCGTCTTCAAACACCAGGCAGTGCGAAGACATAAAGGAGGGAACGATTCTTGCGGGTAAAGTGCACAAGACTCTGCAAAGTAAAAACCTAATCGATAAGCCGTGTCCCCGGTTACGGACAAATGAGCCTCTGGAATTGGAGTATTTCGGAAATCTCAACAACGAACTTAATAAATTAATTGAGGGGTTATTTAATATTTGGGAATGAGACATTGGTTGGCGGAACCATCTCAATAACAACCAACATTTTGTAGTAATTGCAAGCAAGTCCTTTTATTATAGGGAAAAATTGGCTTTTTCGCAAAAACATAAAACTTAGAGCCCCACAGCCAAATTGCATATAGTGTTAGTAATTTTATTGTTGTTCTCTCTTCATGACTTGCCAGCATATTCAAAATGCTGACCTACACGGCTGCAACGTCTTATGTTGCAGAGGAGTTTTCCGACCAGGAGTGAGGCTACGATCCACGCTTGGCGATTGCCCTATGGAGTCGGATGGACTCGCTATTCGTCTACGCTTCCGCAGCTTTATTTAGTTTATTTCTCATGAGTTGGCCTTCGGCCGAATTTATTATGATGTAATAAAGACTCGATATGAGAATCATGTAATAAATTCAAGTGTGATTGAACTTTGAATCTTTTCATCAATGTACTGTGTGTGCCAGCATGATCTTGGGAGGGTACAGCTACACAATGACTTGACCGATTTCGGGTCGGGTCGTTACAGAGATGGTATTCAGAGCACACGTTGACCGTAGGACGTAACCCCTAGGATCGGAAAGCCATAGGAAGAGACTATTTTATTTTATGTCCTTATCATTCCGTAATTCTCCCCTGATCATTTCTGACTTCTCTCCGATTTTCAACATTCTAGATGGCCGCCGAGTTCATCCCAGTTCTGCTACCGGAGTTTTGCCAGCCAGATGAGACGATGCTTCTCGGCAAGAAGCTGGTTCAGATCGTGAAGAAGCTGAAGATTGCTCTGCCCTGAATCACCGGGAAGCGTACCAATGCACTTCCGACGGATACCCGCTACAGGATTAAGGTGCACATTCCAAGGAGGACCTTCGGAGGAGATTCAGAGCCCATTGACTTTGAGTTTACCGATTTCACTTGGATCCTCGGAAGAGACATGGCGATTTATCGTGCACTTGGACATCTCCGAGAAGAGTACAGGGCCGAGCTCGACCCATCAGACCTCGCCATGATTTCTCGCAGAGCTAGGAATGGAGATATCATCCGTACCGTAGAGGACGACTCCATTCTTTCATATGTCCAAGACTTGGAAAGTCTCGTCAGGAACTGGGAAATCCAGACGCGCCGAAACTCGAAGGTACACAGGAGGCTGTTGTTCCGTGAACTGGAACTGGAGGAGAAGGCACACGCGGACTTCCTTGAACATGAAGAAGAAGTCAAGGATTTTATGGATAGAATCGAGGACTGGGATAAATATATTGCCACACTGGAGGAGAAGATGGACCTGGGAGAAGACCTTTTTCCGAGTGGAGATGATGGACCCCTCGTGAGCAATGACCAGGATTATGAAGAGAGCTCCACCGAAGGAAGCCGCAAGAGGAGATGCCGCACCAAAGGACGACGCACCAGAGGACGC
The DNA here is from genome assembly GCF_018294505.1 of Triticum aestivum. Classification (NCBI taxonomy): domain Eukaryota; kingdom Viridiplantae; phylum Streptophyta; class Magnoliopsida; order Poales; family Poaceae; genus Triticum; species Triticum aestivum. The sequence continues at coordinate 421,622,323 of NC_057799.1, read as the reverse complement.
CGCACCGGAGGACGCAAGGATAATTGATGAAGACATTTAGTCGACCGCCATGTTATATTATTATTATTTTCATCGATCAGTTAGGCCATTATTTTCGATTAGTCACGAGATTTTGTAATCCGAGATGGAACCTTGTTTGAGATGAATGAATAAATGATTGGTGTGATTATGATTGTGCATTCATATGGGTAGTGCTATTTTCTCATTAGACCCTTGTTCTATTCTAATTTCTCATCCACTCCAAAACACCAGATGCCTCCGAGACGTGACCCCGGTTTCAACTTTCCGCCGGAGCTCACCCAGCTGATCCAGCAGCAGAATGCCCTGATGCAGATGCTCATCCAGAACCAGAACAACAACAACAACAACAACAACAACAACAACAACAACAACAACAACAACAACAACAACAACAACAACAACAACAACAACAACAACAACAACAACAACAACAACAACAACAACAACAACAATCCACCGCCACCACCCCCTGTTGACAACTTGACCCGCTTCCTAAGGCTGAATCCGCCAGTGTTCTCTAGCAGCACTGAGCCGTTTGTGGCCGATGATTGGCTCCGCAAGGTCGGAAGGGAGTTAGCCACTGCTGGGTGCACAGATGCAGAGAAGGTGCGCTTTGCCGCACATCAGCTTGATGGACCTGCAGCATCTTGGTGGGAGAACTACACCGCCACTTATCGGGTCGCCACCATGACATGGGATCAGTTCCAGCAGGCTTTCCGCACCGCTCATGTCTCAGCTAGAGCCATGAGTATGAAGAAGCGTGAGTTCCGCAACTTACGCTAGGGGAACCGTACTGTGGGGCTGTACGTGGATGAGTTCAGCAAATTACCTCGCTATGCCCCAGATGATGTGGCCACAGATGCCGCAAAACAAGAGAAGTTTCTCGAGGGACCCAATGATGAGCTAGGAATGCAGCTAATGGTGGCTACCTTCAACAACTACCAGGAGCTGGTAGACAAGGCCACCATACTTGAAGGCAAGCAGCAGCAGATTGATAGCCGCAGGCGGAAATATGGCCAGGGAAAGTACATCCAGAGCTCAGCAGAAGCCCCGCTATGCCCCATACTCGGGAGGACATACCCATCACACCCATGGAGGACATAATCATGGAGGACATAACCATGGAGGGAATGGGAACAATCGCAACCATGACAACAACTCCAAGTCAGGCAATGGAGGCAATGGCATCCAGCACCGTCCTGCTCCGGCTCAGAAGGATCTGAGTCATATCACCTGTTTCTAGTGCCAGAAGACAGGACACTATGCCACCGATTCTCCGGAGGCCAAGCAGAGGAATGGAAACGGCAACGGCAATGGAAGCGCAGCAAAGAAGCCCAACCCTTTTCCTCGTGCTCAGGTGAATCACCTTGATGTGGAGGACGTCTATGATCAGCCAGACACTGTGGTTGGTAAGTTTTTATTAAATTCACATCCAGTATTGGTACTCTTTGATTCCAGTGCAACGCATTCATTCATATCAAGGGTAGTTGTGGAAAAGTACGGGTTGCCCACTAGAACCCTTAGAACCCCGCTTCAGGTCACTTCCCCAGGAGGAGAGATGACGGCAGGCTTAGGCTGTCATTCGACCCTCAGCATCGGAAACCAGATTTTCCTGCAGACCTCATAGTATTGGAATCCCAGAGTTTGGATGTAATCCTAGGCATGGATTGGTTGACCAAGTTTGAAGGAAACATCGACTGTGCCCGCAAGACGATTTTGCTCACCATCCCGGAGCAGAAGAAGATCAAGTATGTATCCAGACGCACACCGATGAAGAATCGGGTGAATTCCCTCACGGGTGTTGTTCAGGAGGAAGTGCCCGTAGTGCAAGATTTTCCCGATGTGTTCCCAGAGGAATTACCAGGAATGCCACCGGACAGAGACATTGAGTTTTTGATTGAGTTATTGCCCGGCACAGCCCCAATATCCAAGAGACCCTATCGGATGCCCCCGAATGATTTGGAAGAGATCAAGAAGCAAATTAAGGAGCTATTGGAGAAGGGATATATTCGGCCAAGCTCGTCACCTTGGGGAGCCCCAGTTCTTTTGGTAGAGAAGAAGGATGGAACCCTGAGAATGGTTGTGGATTATCATTCATTGAACGACGTGACCATCAAGAACAAGTACCCTCTGCCGATGATTAATGACTTATTTGATCAGCTAGTTGGAGCCAAGGTATTCTCCAAGATCGATCTTCGATCAGGGTATCATCAGTTGAAGATTCGTGAACAGGATATACCCAAAACAGCTTTCACCACCAGGTATGGTTTATATGAGTATACCGTCATGTCATTCGGATTGACTAATGCCCCTGCGTATTTCATGAGCATGATGAACAAGGTATTTATGGAATATCTGGACAAGTTTGTCGTGGTGTTCATCGATGACATATTGGTTTTCTCCAAGAGCGAGGAAGAGCATAAGGAACATCTGCGTCTAGTTCTGGAGAAACTCCGAGAACATCAGTTATATGCCAAGTTTAGCAAATGTGAATTTTGGTTGAAGGGAGTCGGATTCCTCGGACATGTTATTTCAGGAGAAGGAATAGCAGTCGACCCCACCAAGGTCGAATCGGTCACCAACTGGCAGTCCCCCACCTCAGTCAAGGAGATCCGCAGTTTTCTCGGACTCGCAGGATATTATCGGAGGTTTATTGAGAATTTCTCCAAGATTGCCAAGCCCATGACTGAGCTGTTGAAGAAGGAAGCCAAGTACATTTGGACCGAGGATTGTGAAGCCAGTTTTCAGGAGCTGAAGAAACGTCTGGTTACAGCCCCAGTGCTCATTTTGCCGGACATACACAAGGATTACCAGGTATATTGTGATGCTTCTCGTCAAGGACTCGGAGGAGTGCTCATGCAGGAAGGAAAAGTTGTAGCTTATACCTCCAGACAGCTACGACCTCACGAGATGAATTATGCCACACACGATTTGGAGTTAGCAGCCGTAGTGCACGCACTCAAGACCTGGAGACATTTCCTTGTCGGAAACAGTTGTGATGTTTACACGGATCATAAGAGCCTGAAGTATATTTTCACGCAGAAGGAATTGAACCTCAGGCAGAGGAGATGGCTTGAATTGATCAAGGACTATGACATGAGATTGCATTATCACCCAGGGAAGGCAAATGTTGTAGCAGATGCCTTGAGCCGTAAAAGTTATGTGAACACCCTCATAGCTGGAGGATTACCTCAGGAATTAGCCGACGATCTCAGAGAGCTCCGACTGGAGATAGTACCGAGAGGATTTGTCGCCACCTTGGATATACAGTCCACTCTGATTGAAAGAATCCGTGAAGCCTAGAAGACAGACAAGGAAATTGCAGAGATAAAGGAAAAGATGAGTAACAGAAAGGCTAAAGATTTTCGTGATGATGAGCACGAAACTTTATGGTTTGAGGATCGCATCTATGTGCCTAATGACCCAGAGATCAGGAAGTTAATTCTTCAGGAGGCCCATGATTCACCGTACTCGATTCACCCAGGCAACACCAAGATGTATCTGGATTTGAAGGAAAGTTTCTGGTGGACAGGTATGAAGAAGGATATTGCCGAGTACGTAGCAGTATGCGATGTTTGTCAGTGAGTAAAGGCGGAACATCAGAAGCCGGCAGGGTTACTTCAACCTTTGTCGATACCCGAGTGGAAATGGGAAAAACTTGGAATGGATTTTATCACAGGATTACCGAGGACCCGTTCAGGTTATGATTCTATCTGGGTAGTGGTTGATCGCTTGACCAAGGTAGCTCATTTCATTCCCGTGAAGACCACATATACCAACGCTAAGTTAGCCAAGATATACATGACCAGGATCGTACGTCTGCATGGAGTTCCGAGGAGTATCATGTCAGATAGAGGAACGCAACTTACCTCAAAGTTTTGGAATCAGTTGCATGAAACTTTGGGTACGAGGCTGGAGTTCACTATAGCTTTTCATCCGCAGACAGATGGACAGACCGAGAGAGTCAACCAGATTCTGGAGGACATGTTGAGAGCTTGCGCGCTAGACTATGGATCTAGCTGGGATGACAATCTGCCATACGCAGAGTTCTCGTACAACAACAGCTATCAGACCAGTCTGAAGATGGCCCCTTTCGAAGCTCTATACGGAAGGAGGTGTAGAACACCATTGCTGTGGGATGGTGTTGGAGACCGAAAACTTTATGGTCCCGATCTTATTAGAGACTCCAAAGAGAAGGTCAAGCTGATTCGAGATAGACTCAAGATAGCCCAGTCGAGACAGAAGAGTTATGTCGACAGTAAACGCAAGGAGATAACGTATGAAGTTGGAGACCGAGCATATCTCCGTGTGTCCCCACTTCGAGGAATCAAGAGGTTCGGTGTTAAAGGAAAGTTAGCACCCCGGTTTATAGGCCCCTACAAAATCCTCGAACACAGAGGAGAAGTTGCATACAAGCTGGAATTGCTAGAAGGATTGTTAGGAGTCCACGATGTCTTCCATGTTTCCCAGCTGAAGAAATGCCATGTTGAGATGGCTGATATTCCTTTGAGAGACACAGTGCCCCTAGAGGCCATACAGCTCGACAGTGATCTGACTTATGAGGAGAAACCCGTCAGAATTCTCAAGACTGCGAACAAAGTTACCCGCAGCAAGATCATCAAGTTTTGCAAGGTTCTGTGGAGTCATCATTCCGAGGAGGAAGCCACTTGGGAGCGAGAAGAAGATCTCCGCCGAGACCACCCGCACCTATTTGCTAGCCAACCCGAATCTCGAGGGCGATATTCATCTTAAGGTGGGTAGGTTTGTAACATCCAAAATTTTCAATTTCGAATGTTTTACAATTATTAGTTAAGCATCTATGCATTTTGTTTGAATTGTGTGGCATTTGGAAATTTTCAGAGGCATTTGAGTTTTATTTGAATTTGAATTCAACTTGGCATTTGAAATTTGTTTCAAATATCCCTGACAAATACTTGTTTAAAAGTATGAGAGGAGCTAACATGACACTCCAACAATGTCAGAAGAAAATATTACCAAAAGGTTTGAATTCAAAATTTGAATTTTATTTGGAATTTGCAGAAAATGTTTTTATTTTGTTTCTGTTTTGCCTCTGGAAAAATGTTCGCGTTGTAGGATTTATTTTTCTGATTTTATTGATATATATGTCCTATATAAAAATATTATAGATTTCTCTATATTTTACTTTTCTCCCTATCTTATTCAAAAAAAACCGGCCCACCAGGCGCGAGCCAGGCCAACCGGCCCAGCGCGCCAGCCAGCCTGCTCCACCCGCGCCGCGCCCGAACCCTCTCCCCCTCGGTTGCCCGACCCGTCTCACCTCTCTCCCTCTCACTGACCAGCGGGGCCCGCTCCTTTCTTTCCCCTCCTCCACGCCTTGCCAAGCTGGAGCACAACCGGAGCACGCCCGTTGCTGCGATCTTCCCGGGATCACGCTCCGAAGCCTTCCCCTCGCGCAAGCTTATGTCATATAAATACCTACGCCCTTCCTCTCCCGAACCCCCTAAAACCCTAGCCCAAAACCCACCGCAGTTCACGCCCTCGCCGATCGCATCTCGCTACTGCCGCCGCAGTTCGCCGCCCGTTCTGACTCCGGTGAGCACTCCCTCGACTCCAATTCCCACCCATGTACTTCCGTCGCCGTTTCCCACCTTTTTGACATGGCCTGCCACCCTCTTACCCACAGCAGCGACGACCCCGAGCTTGTCCGCCACCCGCCGGAGCTGCAGAGCACTGGGCTCTACTTCGCCTCGCCCTCGACGTCCGCGCCGTCCCCGAGCTCAAACAACTCCACCACCACCTCCGCCTCGCTCCGCCGCATCGCCCCGACGTCACCGCCGTCGCCCCGGACCACCGGAACTGTCGTGGAATTGTCACGGCAGATGTCCTCAAGCTGGGACTTAGTCGTGGAGCCATCGCAACTAGGAAGCTTGAAGGGGTTAGTGGGACAAGGAACACGAGGGTTTATACTGGTTCGGCCCCTTACGGTGAAGGTAAAAGCCTACGTCCAGTTTGAGGTGGTATTGATTAGGGTTTCGATGACCAGGGAGCTTAACTGCTATGCCTGGCTCTCGACGAGATCTTTCTTGTCCCTAAACCGCTACCGGGTCATCCCTTTATATAAGGAGGCTGACGCCCAGCAGCCCTCAGAGTCCCGGCCGGCTCATAAGAGTGTCCGGCTCGGACTCTTAACTATTCTTGCCTTACACTACAAGTTCTACCATGATAATGATTGCAACTACGGGCCTTAAGCCATATCCGGGTCTTAAGCCCATCTCTGGCCCACCGTCTTCAAGTTTATCGCCGGGCTTCTGGCAATGACCATATGAATAACCCGGCCCCTCCGGGCGGGTGACTCTAAGGTCTATATCCTCAACATTAGGCCCCAGATTGATTTGAGCCGGCTCATGTCAATCTTCAATCTTCCATCTTCAATCTTTTCGACAGAAAATCTCCGGCTTACAATCATGTGAAGGCCATAACCTGGTGTGACGTCATCCTCTGGACTCCGGATAATCCGCCGTGACGTCATCTTCCATTAAGTCCGTTTTTTACTCCACCAGATCCGCAGCGGATCTTATCTTTACTGCCATCCCGAGAATCGAGGCGTTTTGTGGGGAGATAATCATGCCGTGGTCTCCTTGATTCTCGCGCCCACTTATGAGCTCGCCCTTATAAATAGGCCGGCCCGACGGGCATTCAGCCACTTCTCTCTCCTTCGTCTTCTTCCTCGCGCCACTGCTCCTCTGCCCGAGCTCTGCTGCTGCCGCTGCCACAGGTCTTCTCGTCGTCACCAACTCAAGCCGCTGCTTCACCCTGATCTGACCAGAGAAACGCGACGACCTCCGCGACTCTCCAGCCCCTGTAAGTCCTGCTTGCCCTGTAGAACAGATCTGCCGTAGGGTTCATCCGTGTTCTTCGTGTTCTTCGCTGTCACCTACGAGCCACGGTAGTTTTGATTTTTACTGCCCTCTTTTGATCTTAGCTCTGTGTAGAACTACTGCGGTAGCTGTGTTAGCACCCATTTCTTATGTAAGTAGACCTCCTTTTACTGCATAAGGCCTTGTTCAATGCTCAAAAACTCCCCTGCGTCTGCTTTTTAGGTCTAGAAAATTTTCTTTTGCCTGACCATTTTGATCCAAAATATTTACCGCAATGTGCGAAACCTGTTTTCACCATACTTAGTAAAAAACTGCCCTCATTGAATCATGGTGGCTTACATGAACCGGCTTAAAGAAACCACGCGCCGTAGAACCTTCCGACTTACGGGAAGCCACGCGCCGTAAAATTTTCCGGCTCACTTATAACAAGGCTGTAGACAATTTGAATTATCCTCAAGCACACCAGCGGCTTAGATATATCATTAGTCCCCTCCATAAGCCGCCACCTTAAACCTTAACTTTGTAAGTCTACTCCGGCTCATTACTAAACCGGATATTTTTCCCTATATCATAGGTTTCCAACAGTCACCATACCTCCCAAAGCTCCTAAAGCCTCCATCACTTGCAACTGGATGAGGTCCAATGTCACCAATGAAACCTTAGCAGATTTTGTCAAGTCCGGCTATCTGCCCAAGAAGGACGTCATGTCCTACCGTGCCCCTGACCCGTCAGAAGAGAGACCACAGCCAAAGGACGGGGAGGTAGTGATTTTTGCGGATCATATGAGCCGGGGCTTCGCACCGCCCGGCTCAAAGTTTTTCAGAGACGTTCTGAATTTCTTCGATCTGCGGCCTCAGGACATAGGACCCAACTCAGTGTCCAATATCTGCAACTTCCAAGTGTTCTGTGAGGTTTACCTTGGAGAAGAACCCAGTCTGCTGCTCTTCAGAGAGCTTTTCTATTTAAACCGCCAGAACGAGTGTGCCAACGGGCCAAGTCTGGAGCTAGGCGGCATCTCCATCCAGCGGCGGAGGGACTGCCTTTTCCCTTACGCAGAGCCGCCCAGCCACCCCAAGGACTGGAATCTGACGTGGTTTTACTGCCAAGACACGTCGTCGGCGGATGAGAGTCCGTTGCCCGGCTTTCGCCCCTCGCGTCTGGAGCCGACTCACCCACTGTCAGACAAGCTGACTCAAGCGGAGCGCCAACCTCTGCTCCCCACCATCAACAAGATCAAGGCTCTCCTGGGCAATGGTCTGAACGGAATCGATCTGGTCCGGGTCTGGATCTCGTGGCGGGTGATCCCATTGAGCCGCCGCCCCGGTTTAATGTGTGAGTACACGGGCCGAAAGGATGACCCCCAGAGACACAGCCGCAACGATCTCCCTGAAGATGTTGCAGAGGAGATGACCAAGGCTCTTTTGAATGAGAGTCTGGCAGACTGCGGAAGGACCGGGTTAGCCCCCTTCTGCAAGACCAACCCAGCCCCAGTGGTAAGCCGCTGATCTAAACCTCTTATCTGTATATAACTGTCATCTGAATCGTTTTAAGAAATCATCATTGTATTTTTCAGGCTGATGATAAGTTCTGGCGGGTCAAATATGACCATGAGGCGGCCAAGAAGGCCAGAAAGGCGAAGAAAGCCGCCAAGAAAGCCGCCCCTCGCAAGAAAGGAAACAGGCCTACTGCTCCAGAGCTGATGCAACTAAGCGACAGCTACGAGTCAGAGGTAACCCCTGAGCCTGTAAGTCCTTGTTGTACTTTGTTGTTTATTTCTGTCCGCCTTATCAATACTTGTTCATCAATAGGACGACACCGGAGCAAGTAACCCGGTGGTTGAAGAGGTAACGACATTTTCCTCCGACTCGGAGCCCTTGCCCAGGCTGAAAATCCGAAGGGTAACCCGGAAAGTAAGCTTTTCACATCCTTTAGCTTATCAAGACCCTCAATTTATTTTGAAGCGACAGGTGCATGAGAGCCGGCGGCACACCCGGACCGACAAAAGCACCGACCTCTCCTCCGGGTTACCTGACGCATCGAGGAAACGCCGGACCGAGGTGAACTCAAAATTGTACCCTTTTCATCCTTTGGCACGTGTTATACGTCAACCGCTCAACTCTTCTGACTCAAATTATCAGGAAACTTCCCCCTCTTCTGGCGACTCTATGCAGTCAAGCCTGCCGGCGTTCAAGACCGTGCCCGGCTAATGATAACCATCTCATGTTGTACTTTGTCTTCACTTACCCTATTGTGCTTAACCTTTCTCTCCTTTCAGTGCCCAGGCCAAGATCACCAAGAGGGCGAAGAAGTCCAAGCCCGTCGATGAGCCGGACTTGCCTAAGCCAGAGGCAGCCGCTCAAGAGCCGCCAGCTGCCTCTGCACCTGAGGCCGCTGCCCCAACCACCAAGGCAACTACAGAAGCTTCTGTTAACCCGGAGGCCTCCAGCTCGGCTCCACCAGCAGATGACCCGGACGTGGTAATCACTCGAACGGAGTTCGTTGAGCCGGGGAGACCTACCGTGCTGGCTAAGTGCTCCGCCAAAGGGGAGCTGCTAGAGTCGCGCCGGGTTAACCTGGACCTCACCGACTACTCCAACTTGAACATTGGAGAGATCGTCTCCGGCTTCGTCAGCCAAGTGCACAAGAGCCGGGACGCAGAGATTGCCATGGTGACCCAGATCCAGCAGAAATCTGAGGTAATATTCTTCTGTCCTCTTACTTACTGCTTAGTTACCTGTACCATGCTAGCCCCCAAGTCGACGACTTATGATTGAGTATGTTGTAGACTTAGGTTCCGGCTTACTCCATTGAACCGGCAATGTGTAGATAGAAACGTTCAATATGCATTAGCCCCCAAGTGCCAAGTGTCTTTGCTTGGAAAACGCTTGGGACTTTAAATTTGTATAGTAACTGTTCATGCCATAACCCGGAAATTTATACAGGCTGCTGGCAAGAAGCTTGAGGCTGACCTCGCTGATCTCAAGAACCGGCTGAAGATGCAAGAGATGGAGACCTGGAAGGCAAATGCCAAGTTTGTGTCCAGCATTGCCGCGCAAGAGAAGCTGAAGACGGAGTTTGACACTGAGCGGAAGGCGTGGGCCGAAGAAAAGGCCGCATTGGTGACCCAGGCTGAACAGGCGGAGAAGGCTCTCTCCGAGAAGACCGCCGAGCTCTCCGGCCTAAAGCGCCAAGTGTCCCAGATGGTGGCCGCAATCTTCGGTAAGTCGTCTCACCGGCTTTCATCAAGTTTAGAATTTACATATCTCATAATTCATCCTTGTCGGCGGCTTATCTGAATCTGTTAAACAGGTCCCAGAAGTGCCAACCTGAACCAGAGTGTGGTGACCAAGCTGAAGGCCGTATACACCCTGGTGGAGAAACTCTACACCGGGTCACAACGTGCCTTGGCTGTGGTGGCCCTCTCCAACGAGGTGCCGACTCACCTGGCGGAAGTCCTTCGCCGGCTCGCCGTTCTACCTCAACGGATCCAAGAGCTGCGACGGGCCTCTGCAAGAGCCGGAGCGATCGCCGCGCTGAGCCGGGCCAAGGCGTTCTTGCCAGAGTTAGACCCGGCGGACATCGCCCTCGGCTATCCAAGTCTGAAGGAAGACGGCACCGCCTTTGATCAGAAGGACTTCGCAGCTTGCGTGAAGGCCGTACGCCCGGTGGCCACTCTTATTGGCAACGATACAGATCTGACCAAGTATCAGCCGAGCTACGACGCAGAAAATCAGAGGATCCCTACTCCGCGCTATGAAGCCCTCAACTTGATCTCGCCGGCTCGTCAGCACACTTTCGCCCCGGAAATTGACCCGGCCGGGTTAATTGACGAGGAAGCCCAATTTGAAGCTCTCAGCGGCATCGACTGGAAGTCATCAACTTTCCTGGTCTTGGGATCAGTCGGAGAAGAAGAGAGGAACGAGCCGGAGACGTCAACTCAGCAAGCGTTGTAACTCAGCTGGCGGCTTATCAATCAATGCCTCACCTTTTGGACTCAATGAGTCTTTGTAATAGATTAGGACCAATACTTTATCTTTGCCATGCCATCGTGCATGCCTTGAATGTTAAAGTCTGATGAAGTTGTCTCCTTTATGTTTCTCCGGGTCATAATCAATCCTTTATTTTCCTTAATCTCAAAACAGTTGCCTTTAACTATCCTGCAGAGAAGGACAAATCACAAGTCTCGAGGCGGCTTACCGCCCTGAGAATCATAAGTTTTAGATATATAACCCGGAATATGAATCAAAAAGGACTGGTCTCCAATTATATCCTTAATATAGCCGTAATAACATACTTAGCGGCCTGCAAGCATACTTCCGGCTTAGATAACCCGGGTAATAAGGTTGGTACCTCAATTCCGGTTGACCTGTCTTAATCACACCCATTGTGTCCAACTAATACTGGAAATCAAAGTTTAAGCCGGCCAAGTGAGACCCGGCCGTACACACTTTGAAATGATCAGAAGAAACCTATAATGAAGCAGAAGAAGTTAGGGGCTTCCGGTTCGAATACGACCAGAGACCCGGCCCAAAGGGGTTAAGCTAAGATTCTGATACGATCATATAGCCCCCAGTGGGTGTGGCGATGCCAATCAAGAGGGTACCGACAGCTATGTTCGCTTTGGTTCGAATACGACCCATGTTTGAACAGGAAGCCCCCAAGTGATTTTAAGAATTGTTTAACGACGCTGATTCGAATACGATCCACGTCGGTTCCCAAAGGGGTTAAACTATGATTCAAATATAGAAAACCTCCCAATGAGCTCGGCACTTTGCCAATCAAATGGGTATCGACAGCTATGTTCTCTTTGGTTCGAATACTACCCATGTTTGAACAGGAAGCCCCCAAGTGACCTTATTACCTTCGGCTAGATTCGAATACGATCATAAGCCGGATCCTCCTTCAAGTTATCATGTTAATCTTGCAATGAAAACAACACGTGCACATTTGGAGGAGAAAAAGGACAGAGGTCCTGCTTTATTGCTTATCATAATATATACATGGCTGAGAGAAATATGTACATTATGAGAGCCGGTGACTCAAGTGTAGTAAGGCCGAAGCTGAGCTATGTTCCACGGCCGACGGGTCTCTTCCTCTGACTTTCGTGAATCTTTGTGTTCCCGAATGTCAATGAGGTAATATGACCCGTTGTGCAAGTTCTTGCTGACCACAAAGGGCCCTTCCCAAGGCGGGGATAGCTTGTGTGCATCTGTTTGATCTTGGATGAGCCGGAGCACGAGATCACCTTCCTGGAAGACCCGGGTTTTAACCCGGCGACTATGATAACGGCGCAAATCTTGTTGGTAAATCGCGGAGCGAGCTGCGGCTACATCACGCTGTTCGTCCAACAAGTCAAGAGCATCTTGGCGCGCCTGTTCATTGTCCGCCTCAACACAAGCCGCCACTCGAGGTGAGTCATGACGGATGTCACTGGGGAGGACGGCCTCTGCCCCATAAACCATGAAGAAAGGCATGAAGCCTGTAGACCTGTTAGGAGTAGTGTTGATGCTCCATAACACGGAGGGCAACTCTTCCACCCAACAACCCGGCGTCCGTTGCAAAGGGACCAAAAGCCGGGGCTTGATGCCCTTCAGAATCTCCTGATTAGCTCTCTCAGCTTGACCATTGGATTGAGGATGAGCAACTGAGGAGACATCAAGTCGAATATGCTCTCGTTGACAAAACTCTTCCATGGCGCCTTTGGATAGATTGGTGCCATTGTCAGTTATAATGCTATGCGGAAAGCCAAAGCGAAAGATCACCTTCTTCATGAACTGAACTGTTGTGGCCGCATCACACTTGCTAACTGGCTCTGCTTCTACCCACTTGGTAAATTTGTCAACTGCCACCAAAAGGTGGGTCTTCTTGTCCTTGGATCGTTTGAAAGGCCCAACCATATCAAGCCCCCAGACCGCAAAGGGCCAAGTAATTGGGATCATCCTCAGCTCCTGAGCCGGCACATGAGCCCGTCGTGAGAACCTCTGGCAACCATCACATTTACTGACCAAGTCCTCTGCATCAGCATGAGCCGACAGCCAATAAAAACCATGGCGAAAAGCCTTGGCCACAAGAGACTTTGAGCCGGCGTGATGGCCACAATCCCCTTCGTGAATCTCACGCAAGATCTCTTGACCTTCCTTAGGGGAGACACAACGCTGAAACGCTCCTGTGAAACTGCAATGATGCAACTCGCCATTGATAACAATCATTGACTTAGCCCACCGGGTTATTTGTCTGGCCAAAGTTTCATCCTCAGGCAACTCACCCCGGGTCATGTAAGCCAAATAGGGCATTGTCCAGTCCGGTATGATGTGGAGAGCCGCCACCAGTCGTGCCTCCGGGTCAGGGACCGCCAAGTCTTCCTCTGTAGGCAGCTTAACAGAAGGATTATACAGGACATCCAGGAAAGTATTAGGTGGCACCGGCTTTCGCTGAGATCCTAGCCGACTTAAAGCATCAGCCGCCTCGTTCTTCCTGCGATCAATGTGCTCTACTTGGTAACCCTGAAAGTGCCCAGCAATGGCATCAACCTCGCTGCGATAAGCCGCCATGAGAGGGTCCTTAGAGTCCCACTTGCCTGATACTTGTTGAGCCACCAAGTCTGAGTCACCGAAACACCTTACCCGGCTCAAGCTCATCTCCTTAGCCATCCGAAGACCGTGGAGCAAGGCCTCGTACTCAGCCGCATTGTTAGTGCAAGGAAACATCAACCGTAACACATAATGGAACTTGTCACCTTTAGGGGAAGCCAACACAACTCCAGCCCCCGAGCCCTCCAACTGCCTGGACCCATCGAAGTGAATAGTCCAATATGTGTTATCCGGCTTTTGCTCGGGCACTTGTGACTCTGTCCAATCATTGATGAAATCCACCAAGGCCTGAGATTTAACAGCAGTGCGTGGCACATATTTGAGACCATGAGGTCCCAGCTCTATAGCCCACTTAGCCACTCTCCCTGTGGCCTCTCTGTTTTGAATGATGTCACCAAGAGGGGCAGAACTGACCACAGTGATGGGATGATCCTGGAAATAATGCTTAAGTTTCCGGCTCGCCATGAACACACCATAAACAAGCTTCTGCCAATGCGGATACCGCTGTTTGGACTCGATGAGCACTTCGCTGACATAATAAACCGGCCGCTGAACCGGATGCTCCTTACCCTCTTCCTTGCGCTCCACCACCATAGCCACACTGACGGCTCGTGTGTTCGCCGCCACATATAATAATAAGGGCTCCTTATCAACCGGAGCAGCAAGGACTGGAGGCTCTGCCAGCTGCTTCTTCAACTCCTCAAAGGCAGTATTAGCTGCATCATTCCAGACAAAGTTATCAGTTTTCTTCATCAACTGATATAATGGCATGGCCTTCTCACCCAAACGGCTTATGAACCGGCTTAAAGCAGCGATGCGACCCGCCAAGCGCTGAACGTCATTTATACACGCCGGCTTAGCCAGGGAGGTGATGGCCTTGATCTTCTCCGGGTTAGCTTCAATGCCTCTGTCAGAAACCAAAAAACCCAAGAGTTTGCCTGCAGGAACACCAAAAACACACTTGGCCGGGTTAAGCATCATCTTGTAGACCCGGAGATTATCAAAGGTCTCCCTTAAATCATCTATCAGGGTTTCCTCCTTTATGGACTTAACCACAATATCGTCCACATAAGCATGAACATTGCGCCCAATCTGGTTATGAAAACAGTTCTGTACACAACGCTGATAAGTCGCCTGTGCACACTTGAGTCCAAAGGGCATAGACACATAGCAGAAGGCTCCAAAGGGAGTGATGAACGCCGTCTTCTCCTGGTCCTTAACTGCCATTTTAATCTGATGATATCCGGAATAAGCATCCAAGAAACTTAAGCGCGCACAACCCGCCGTAGCATCAATAATTTGATCAATACGGGGAAGGGCAAAAGGATCAGCCGGACACGCCTTGTTTAAGTCCGTGTAGTCCACACACATCCGCCAAGTGCCGTTCTTCTTGAGTACGAGCACCGGGTTAGCTAACCATTCTGGGTGAAAGACTTCAACAATAAACCCGGCCGCCAAGAGCCGGGCCACCTCTTCACCAATAGCTTTCCGCCTCTCTTCATTAAACCGCCGAAGGAACTGCCTGACCGGCTTAAATTTCGGATCAACATTGAGAGTGTGCTCAGCGAGTTCTCTAGGTACACCTGGCATGTCAGAAGGTTTCCATGCGAAGATGTCCCTATTCTCACGGATGAACTCGATGAGCGCGCTTTCCTATTTTGGATCCAGATTGGCACTGATGCTAAACTGCTGAGATGAATCTCCTGGAACAAAATCAACAAGCTTAGTTTCATCAGCCGACTTAAATTTCATCGCCGGCTCATTCTCCGTAGTCGGCTTTTTCAGAGAGGTCATATCTGTTGGGTCAACATTGTCTTTGTAAAACTTCAACTCCTCTGTTGCACAAACAGATTCTGCATAAGCCGCATCGCCTTCCTCACACTCCAGAGCCACTTTCCGGCTGCCGTGAACCGTAATGGTCCCATTGTGACCCGGCATCTTGAGCTGTAAGTACACATAACACGGCCGTGCCATGAACTTGGCGTAAGCCGGCCGTCCAAATATAGCATGGTATGGACTTCTTATCTTGACCACCTCAAAGGTCAATTTCTCCACCCTGTAGTTGTTCTCATCTCCAAAGGCCACTTCCAACTCAATCTTGCCGACTGGATAAGCCGACTTACCAGGTACCACACCGTGGAAAATAGTGTTGGACTGGCTGAGGTTCTTATCAATCAACCCCATACGACGGAATGTCTCATAATAGAGGATGTTGATGCTGCTGCCTCCATCCATGAGCACCTTAGTGAACTTATATCCTCCCACCTGAGGAGCCACCACCAGGGCCAAGTGACCCGGATTATCCACCCGTGGAGGGTGATCCTCCCTGCTCCACACTATAGGCTGCTCAGACCACCGCAAGTAGCGTGGAACCGCCGGCTCAACAGCATTCACAGCCCTCTTATGAAGCTTCTGATCTCGCTTGCACAGACTAGTGGTAAACACATGATACTGTCCACCGCTAAGCTGCTTTGGATTGGTCTGATAACCCCCCTGCTGCTGTTGATGACCCTGGCCAGACTGTTGATTAAAGCCCCCTTGACCGTTCTGAGGATTAGAATTTGAGCCGCCGCCCGGGCCATGAAAGCCGCCGGCGCCTGAGCCGCCGCCCGGGCCATTGTAATTCTTAAAGGCCTTCATGATTGCACAATCCTTCCATAGATGAGTCGCTGGCTTCTCTCTAGAGCCATGCCTTGGACAAGGCTCATTCAACAGTTGCTCCAGCGTCGGGCCTGACCCGCCGCCTCGGGGAGGGGGCCTCCCCTTGCGTCGCTGGTTATTACCTTGTGAGCTGGCGTTGGCTACAAACTCTAGGCTGCCATCGGCCTTGCGCTTGCCTCCTCCTTGGTTCCCCGGGTTATGCTGAGGACCCTTGCCATTGCCATTCTTCTTTCCCTTCCCTGCCCTTTCATCATCTGAAGGGGGATCCTTGGTACCATCAGAATCGGCGTACTTGACAAGAGCCGCCATTAGTGTACCCATATCATTGCAGTCGCGCTTAAGCCGCCCGAGTTTCATCTTCAGGGGCACGAAACGACAATTCTGTTCCAACATTAAGACTGCAGAGCCGGCATCCATCTTATCTGATGAATGTATGATCTCCTTGACCCGGCGAACCCAATGCGTCGTGGATTCACCCTCCTGCTGCTTACAGTTAGTCAAATCCACAATTGACATAGACTGCCTACAGGTATCCTTGAAGTTTTGGATGAACCGGGCTTTCAGCTCAGCCCAAGACCCGATGGAATTCGGTGGTAGCCCTTTCAACCAAGTGCGGGCAGTCCCATCCAACATCATGGTGAAGTACTTGGCCATTGCCGCCTCACTGACCTCCAGTAGTTCCATGGCCATCTCGTAACTCTCGATCCAGGCTGCGGGTTGTAAGTCAGCCGTGTAATTGGGCACCTTCCTAGGGCCTTTGAAGTCCTTGGGTAGACGTTCATTGCGGATAGCTGGCACTAAGCAAGGGACACCCCCAGTCCTGGTAGGGATACCCACATCGACGGACGTCGTCGGATAAGCCGGGGGAGTCTGGTAAGCCGTCAACTGAGGCACCTGCTCCGCCTCTTGCCGCGCTCTGTCTTGGTCTGCTGCGTGAAAGGCTCCATTATGAGCCGGGCCATGGCCAGGGGGCGGGTCATGGCGTCGGACGTTACTTGAGCCGGTCGCTGAGACCATGTGTCTGCTGTAACTCGGGCTCCGGCCTGGACGAGGGGTCGAGTGGATCCTGTCCCGGCTGTAGGAGTACGCCTCTTGCTGCGCCAGTGCTGTCTGAAGGAGTTCCCTGACCCGGCGGGTTTCAATAGCCGTCGGAGAGTCGCCGTCGACCGGGAGAGCCGCCAGCCGTGCTGCCGCAGCGACCATGTTCTCCAGCGGGTTATTATAATGACCCGGTGGTATTGGCACGTACTGAGGCGGGGCAGGGGGCACCTGGGGAGGCCCCATCACTTGTGGCTGAATAGGGGTCCCAGACCCGGGCACTATGACCCCTGGCGGGTTACTAGACCCTGCACCTGGCGTGTTGAAGAGGTTGCGTGGATCGTAAACCGGAGGGAGTCGAGATTGGGCCTTTTGATGCCTCCTTCTCAGGACCTCATTGGACGCGTTTTGATCCATCGTGAGCCGGAAGGACTGCGCTTGAATCAACTGGGTTTGGGCATCGAGAGCCGCCCGCTCCGCAGCCATCCTGATCCCTTCCGCTGCCAGATCCTCCTTAGCCTTCACTAGATCCAACTTTAACTGTGCCACCTCCGCATCATGCTGAGCTTGATCCGCCGGGTCAACCGTGGCGGTTAACAGGGCCGTCATCTTGTCCGTGAGATCCATTAGCACCTGAGCCGGCGAGGGCACCGGGTTTCCCGCTCCAGCAGCAGGGTTCTGAACAGGCTGTGCACCGGCCATAAAGACCCCAACCTGACTTGGCGGCTCAAACGGGTCCGGAATACTGTCACCATCGGAACAACCCATGAGCCTGCCATCTTGAAGTTGATACAACGAGTTTGACTCATCGGTGGACGACTCGCCGTCAGAGCCGGCGGCCGTCTCATCACCAGATCCAGATCGATCAGAGAGCCCTCCATGGATGCATCCCACAAAGGCATGCCTTACGGCAGGCCGGGCCCGGGCGGGTCGTGCACGCTGAGCCGTCTCGATGAGATCGGCGCAGAGATCCGGCTCAGGGCCCGGCTCACCAATCTTGCCAATGAAAACATGAATTCCGCCGAAGGGGACCCGGTACCCGTACTCAATTGAGCCGGCGTCGGGGCCCCAGTTTGCATCGTCGATGTAGAGCTTGCCGCGACGACTCTTGGTCATCCGGCCCACAGCGTATCCCTTGAGCCCTTCGAAGCTGCCCTTCAAGAACTCAAATCCACCGTGCGCTGGGCCCACGGTGGGCGCCAACTGTCGTGGAATTGTCACGGCAGATGTCCTCGAGCTAGGACTTAGTCGTGGAGCCATCGCCACTAGGAAGCTTGAAGGGGTTAAGTGGGACAAGGAACACGAGGGTTTATACTGGTTCGGCCCCTTACGGTGAAGGTAAAAGCCTACGTCCAGTTTGAGGTGGTATTGATTAGGGTTTCGATGACCAGGGAGCTTAACTGCTATGTCTGGCTCTCGACGAGATCTTTCTTGTCCCTAAACCGCTGCCGGGTCGTCCCTTTATATAAGGAGGCTGACGCCCAGCAGCCCTCAGAGTCCCGGCCGGCTCATAAGAGTGTCCGGCTCGGACTCTTAACTATTCTTGCCTTACACTACAAGTTCTACCATGATAATGATTGCAACTACGGGCCTTAAGCCGTATCCGGGTCTTAAGCCCATCTCTGGCCCACCGTCTTCCAAGTTTATCGCCGGGCTTCTGGCAATGACCATATGAATAACCCGGCCCCTCCGGGCGGGTGACTCTAAGATCTATATCCTCAACAGGAACCCCTCCGCCACCGACGCCCGAGTCGCCGCTGTCGTCTCCGTCCGTCGCCGCCGTCCGCTGTAAGCCCGAGCCCCCTCCACCATTGGATCTCGCATGTACGGCTTAGATTAGATCCGCGAAGGGTTAGGTTATTTTCAATAGATCAGTTTAGTTTACGGTTTATTTCCGGTTTAGTTCCTGGTTTAGATAGACCGGTGTGATCGGTTTATTCTGCTGAGCCCGTATACGTTTCAGTTAAAGATCGCTCGCGCGTTAGATAGTATTAGAGCGCTCACTGTTTCGGCCCGTTAGCGCCTTAGTTGTTTTTTTGTTTAATTTTCGTTTCTGTTTTTAACAGAATAGTTCCAATTTTGTAAAATCTATATCTCTTAGGTTATTTAATGTTTTTAGTTGATTCTTTTTTTTAGTTTAAAAATTTCCTATAGTTTCTGTAGAAAATAGATTCGGCCATGTTTTAGTTTTTTCAACAAATGTTTATATTAGTTTTAGTCAGATTAGTATTTCTGCTATAAATTGAGCTAGGATTATTATTTTTTAGTGATTCTTTTTGTAACTGCTTTGTTTTGACCTTGCCTAGCAGTAGGAATTTATTTGGGTATTTTTAGTCTTTATTAAAAATAGTTTTACTCGAAAACAAGCTTTTCTATTTTTTTAGCTTGCTGTTGTTTTCTGTTGTTCTAGTTAATTTAAGATTTTATTTTACCTCTGTTATAATTTATTTTAGATTAGTTTCTGTAGTTATAGAGGGTGAACTTTTATTTACAGAAAAGAAAATGTTTATTTTATTTTGTTGCTAGTTGTTGGCTTGGAGTTCTTCGAGTTTCTTTTGGTTTTGGTTTGATTGCTTTTGTGTGATTTATGTTAGCTTGCTGTTATGTTAATGCGATTGCATGTTTGTATGCTTATATGATTATTGGTTGCTTCGATAGAATTTCCGGAGTGCGAAGCCTGCTATTATGAGTCGCTAGCTTTCGAAGACCGTCAGCCAGGCAAGTCATTTGATCATGTTTTACAATACCTATGATTTTGTTGCATTAGAATTATCCCTCCCCACCATGCATGCAGTAGGAGAATTTTAAGTTATGTTCTTGAGTAGTATCATGAGGTAGGATGAACCCAATTCCCCTTGTTACCATTGCCCGGGACGATGTAGTTCATTTTGCTATGCTCGTAGATGGGGTTGGTTGAGAGATTCATAAGGGAGATGTGAGAGTCAAGATGATGACAACCCCATGACTTCAAGCTCAAGATGGACTTCAAATTCACTACTGGGTGGAGGACGGTTGACGGGCACCCTGGAGAAACCAGCGGATGGCCGGGATGCATGGAGAAGCGCCATGACATCTTGCGGAAAGCTTCACCCAGCCACGAAGAGACGGATGGTTACACCTTGACCGGAAGCTTACCTGTGCAGCCGCAAGCCATTATGGGCTCTGGCTGGGTTGACCTTAGGCGTGACTCTGGACGGACGGTGCCAGCAGATGTAGAAGAACGGTAGGACATGGATGGGCACCGGCAGTGCCCAGAGAAACTCCGCGGAAGACCCTATTTCGTTCGTCCCGTCTTCAAACACCAGGCAGTGCGAAGACATAAAGGAGGGAACGATTCTTGCGGGTAAAGTGCACAAGACTCTGCAGAGTAAAAACCTAATCGATTAGCCGTGTCCCCGGTTACGGACAAATGAGCCTCTGGAATTGGAGTATTTCGGAAATCTCAACACCGAACTTAATAAATTAATTGAGGGGTTATTTAATATTTGGGAATGAGACATTGGTTGGCGGAACCATCTCAATAACAACCAACATTTTGTAGTAATTGCAAGCAAGTCCTTTTGTTATAGGGAAAAATTGGCTTTTTCGCAAAAACATAAAACTTAGAGCCCCACAGCCAAATTGCATATAGTGTTAGTAATTTTATTGTTGTTCTCTCTTCATGACTTGCTGGCATATTCAAAATGCTGACCTACACGGCTGCAACGTATTATGTTGCAGAGGAGTTTTCCGACCAGGAGTGAGGCTATGATCCACGCTTGGCGATTGCCCTATGGAGTCGGATGGACTCGCTATTCGTCTACGCTTCCGCGGCTTTATTTAGTTTATTTCTCATGAGTTGGCCTTTGGCCAAATTTATTATGATGTAATAAAGACTCGATATGAGAATCGTGTAATAAATTCAGGTGTGATTGAACTTTGAATCTTTTCATCAATGTACTGTGTGTGCCAGCATGATCTTGGGATGGTACAGCTACACAGAGACTTGACCGATTTCGGGTCGGGTCGTTACAAATTCTCCATTATGACCTTTTTAGTAGTATATTCACACCAATCTTTGTTAAACTTCATGTTCAACACATATTTCTCCTCTAACGGCTCCTTTTCTTTTGCTAACTTGGACAACTGATATGCTTTAACAATATTTCCTACCTTGCTCTTCCCATGATCATCCCAAAAGTTGTTCAGTGCTTTCTTTAGTGTATCAAGCCATTATGCATTAGCCCAATCACTCACACTACAATTGAAACCTCCCTGAAAATAATTTCTACAATGATTAATCTGTACACACTAAACTTGTTCACAATATCTACACTGGTTAATCTCTACACACTGACACTGAAGTAGCTCACAAGATCTACAAACTTAACTTGTTCTATTGACATATATGAGTATGAATAGAACGAATCATTGTACTAACCTTCTCAGCATAGCCAAAGAATCTCCTGCGGATGTGCTGCCGGTCAAATGCAACCATCTTCTCAGCCGGCTTGTTGTGGCGGCATAGGATACTTCCTGTATCATCGATGCCACAACAATCCATGTCCTCAGTTGTGGCTGGGCACTAGAACAACAACGAAAAACAAATCATCCAAGATGTCAGCCAAATCGGAGCAAACAAACAAAAAAATCCCCAATTCGAAACCCTAACCCTGATTCACACATATATGCTCCCATTAGTGCTGCTCAGAGAGCGGCGATTCGGAGCTCGTTTCCCGCCGTTCCAGGAGACCATGGCGGGCAGCGGCGAAGTGAGCGACGCGGCGACAGGGAGCGCGGCGGCTGGGGCAGAGACAGAGAGGAAAGGATTCACGCGGGGAGGAGGGCGGATTCGAACCAGCCGACGAGATGGTTAAAAGGACTCATCTAACGGCTGTTTTCTCGGCGCCGTCCACCCACGCCACGTGGGCACTGACAGTAGGACCCGCCTGTCGGGTATCCCACATTTAGTGTTTTCCGCAAACTTTTAACGAAAAATGGTGGTTCTTGCAAACTTCAAGTTCTTTTTTTTAAAGGGGGCGCTTTATTACTTAAAAGGTTTAAGCATTACACCCGGCCTCTACATAACTAAAATGCACACAGCCAACAAAGTCCTCACGACAAGCCAATATAAAAGAAGAAGGTGAAATATAAAGATGAAATCTGTATGACGCATAAAGCATAGGTGGCCCAATCCTAAGATCATGCTGCCACCCATATTGGGTAAAAGTATCCCTCGCCGCAGCCTCCAATCATGTACACACCTCTGTAAACAGGTCTCGATTCTCCACTCGTTGTAGACAGGAGCATAAACAAAGCATCCCGGTAAATCTGTAGATAACCTACATAAGAGAAGTACTTTTATCGTTAAAAACCTTATCATTTCTACATAGCCAAAGCGACCAAATCACGGCAAGTGCTCCCACCTTGAGAAGAATTCTAAACTTGTGATCAATCCCATGTAACCATTTGCCAAATATATTAGCAACACTACACGGAGGATACATGCCAGAAGCTATCTGGATGACTGACCATATAGAACGAGCCAATTTACAATGGAAGAACAAATGTTTTATTGTCTCATCATGCGGACAAAATACACATTGCGTACTTCCATGCCAATTCCTCTTAATAGGGTTATCTTTAGTAAGAATGACTCCACGACGAAGATACCATGCAAAGATTTTATTCTTAAGAGGTATCTTCATCTTCCAGATCTTCTTATTATTATCAACTGGCACGTCTGACTGGATCAAAGCTCTATACATAAAATCCACTGAGAATTGTCTATTCCCATGCAGGTTCCAACGAAAGACATCGGATCCTTGTGACAACTGTACCGTGGTTAACCGCTGGAGCAGTATGTTCCACGATTGGAGTCTAGGTCCAATTAAATCCCTCCTGAACGTCACATTTGACGGAAATGATTCCAAAACCTTGGCAATAGTATCACCCTTGTGAAGCACAATATTGTATAGAGCTGAATATTGTTCCCGCGAGTAGCATTACCTAACCACTTATCCTCCCAGAATCTAATTTCTGAGCCATCCTTAATTGAGAAGGAACCATAGCGGAAGAAATATTTCTTCGTTGCCATTAGTCAGGCCCAAAAATGAGAGTACCCAGGCTTCCAGTATACTTGGGATACCGCCTTAGAACCCACATATTTTCTCCTTAGGAGGGTTTGCCATACACCATCTTCCGTTAACAACTTAAACAACCATTTGCCGAGGAGGGCCCTATTCTTAACCTCAAGGTCATGAATGCCCAAACCACCTTGGTCCTTGGGACGGCAAACCACACTCCATTTAGCCAGTTGATATTTCTTTCTCTCGCTATCTCCTTGCCAAAAGAATCTCGATCGGAAGTTATCCAATCTATGTAATACTACTTTCGGCAATTGGAAGAAGGAAATCATATATAGTACAATGTTACTTAGTACTGAATTTATGAGGACCAACCTTCCTCTCAGAGATAGCAATTTACCTTTCCAACTGCTAAGTCTTTTTTGTAGTCTCCCCTCGACGTGTTTCCATTCAGTATTTGTGAGTCTCCGATAATGTATCGGTATCCCCAAATAAGTGATCTTTTGTCCCAATTATGATGGTTTTGGGCAATTTAGTCCTCCAGAAGACTATTATTCTTTATGAGGCTATTATTCACTAGTGACTTTACCAGTCACGTACCAATCTGCTGTCAAACGTCACGTAACCCCCCCCCCACCCAAAAAAACGTCACGTAAATCCAACCCCGCGGTCAAAAAAGCGTCCTGCTTAAAAGTGAGCACGAGGACGGTCACACCCGAGGCTACCGGCGCGCACGGCGTGCGCCAAGATCGGAGAGAGACGGTAGTACTGTACGTTGCAGGAGGCCATATCAGCACAACAGAACGATGACGGGCGATGGACTAACCACCATCAGCAATCACCGAACTCGTTTGCAGCGCCAAACCGGCAGCGAGGGCTTCACCGCCACCTTGGAACATGCCACGCGACTGCACCAGTATCGCACTGGAGCAAGAGCACAACTCAGACAACACACATTGTATGTACTAGTAGTAGGGAAACACTTCCATGTCACGGGGAGAAAACGACCGACGTCCGTCATATGCCGCGGCTGCGGGGTGCTCTGCTCGGCGGTCGCTTCTAGAAACAAGTCCCTAGGACCGTCGCCTTTATCTGGCAAATTTGACAATTTTGACCTCGAAACGAAATAAATTCACAGAATGAACTGGGTGCAAAACTATTTCACACCCCTAACCCTTTTGTGTAGCGCCCGCCACGCCGGCGCCACACCCTACGGTGCAGCGCCTAGCTCCGCGGCGTTGCACCTCTGTCCACCGTGGCAGCCCACGGGCCCGCACCCAGCCGTGCAACGCCTCCGAGCTAGGCGCTGCATCTGTAATGTGCAGCGCCTAGCCGCTAGGCGTTGCACGTGTAATGTGCAGCGCCTAGCGGCTAGGCGCTGCACTGTGACTTATCCAGCCACTTGGCTGGGCCCCCCTCCCCCACCACACACTCTCTCACTCTCTCCCCGAGCTTTGCCCCCTCTCCCACTCTCCCCCCTCTCAAATCTTCTTCCAAATCTTGCAAATTTGAAGAATTTGTCCGTGGATTTCGAAGTCAAACCCTCCCTCAAGGTAATAATCTCCGATCCCCTTGTTTTGATCGAAGTAAAGTTCTCCCATTGCTCATTTGTTGGTAGTTTGGGGAAACCCTAGTTTAGTTTGGATCTAGAGATTTGCATGGAGATGTGAGATGTTTGTTTGCCAATTTCTATGATTAGGCTTTCTTAGTATGCTAGGGTTATTCTTATGGGTGTTCTTATGTTGGTGCTAGGGTTAGGTTTAGGGCTAGGGTTATGGTTAGGGTTAGGTTTAGGGTTAGGGTTATGGTTAGGGTTAGGGTTGTTGTTTCATATATATATTAGGGTTTGTATTCGGTGTTAATCCATGGATTAGTACTCATGGAAGCAATGTTACCTTGTGTTCATTGCTTATAGGGATGGGAAGAACATGTGTGTTTGTTCATCATGGGGACAAAGACGCCTTTTTGAAAGGCAATAAAGAACCGGACCCAGATGAGCTTGACATTGTGTTTGATAGTAGTCCTAGCTATGCGGAGCTCTTGCAACAAGTTAGGAAAGATTTGAATTGGATGGACCCTAGTGATATCATTGAGTTGGAGGGAAGGCATAATGTTGGTTTTGGAATGCACATCCGTTGGAAGACAATGCGTGTAAACTCAGAGCAACGTTGGGTTGCATACAAGGAGACGGTGGCCGAATCACTAGACAAGGCTCTTGAGTTATTTGCAACGAAGAAGGTTGAGTCAAGTTTGCATTTGGACTTGAACCGGAACCCCTCCCCTTTGGTTGCTAGTAGCCCCCCACCCTTGAAGCAAGATGAAATTGTTGAACCTCTTTTGACCCAAGAAGTGAGGCCAACATTGAGCCCGTGTAGAAACAACCAAGATGAATATTTGCAAGAGGACAACGATGAGTATGCGGACGATGACAATGAAGTTGATCTCCATGACAACAATGTGGGTGATCTCGACAAATATCATTTGCAAGAGACAATGGACCATTCCATCCCTTTTTCCCGTGCATATGCATCGGACTCGGATGACGATGGTCCCGATGAACAAGTTGATGCGGAGGGGTTCACGGTGAAGGAGGCCGAAGCTTTCGAGAAGGTATTTGGTCGGGATCATCGGACTACATTGTTCAAGGATGTTAGTCTCGCGGATGAAGCCGTGGTAGATGGTGGCCAATGTGTAGCTCTTGGGGTTAGGCCAAGCTCTCACCGTGATTTGGTAGACGACAAGAACCGGATTGCTAAAGGTTCTAAGTTCGACAGCTTGTTGGATTTGAAGATGTGGCTTGACAACTACTCGGTTATGCATTATCGTCCACACAAGGTGGTGCACTCGGACGTCAATGTGCGCTACACAGTTGCATGTGCATGTGAAGATGAAAAGGAGGTCCAACTTGGACTTACAAGAGGCCGTGGTGGTGGTAGAGGTCGTGGAAAGGAGGTCCAACAAGGAGTGGCAAGACGCCGTGGCGGTTGTCCGTGGATTGTGCGTGCAAGACCATGGAAAGGAGGTCCTACTTGGCATGTAGTGAGTTGTGTGCCAACTCACATGTGCCAAGGCAAAAGGGTGGATGGCAAGATTGTGTCCCAAGACCACAAACAACTCACGTCCGAGTTCATCGCTTACAGGCTCTCGAACTCAATATCCACACTTCCAACAATGAGCGTCCAACATGTCATTGACCTTGTGAAAGCCATCTTTCATTACCAGGTGAAATACGGCAAGGCATGGAAGGCGAAGCAAGCCGCATTTAAGATGTTGTATGGTACATGGGAGGAAGCATACAACCGAATCCCTAGGTTGTTGTTAGCCATGGCCGCGACAAACCCGGGCATGGTTCATGTGGTCGAGCCTCATGGGCACCAAACAACGGTTCATGAAGGAAGGAAAGTCAGAGTATTTGGCCATGCTTTTTGGGCGTTCGAGCAATGTGTGAGGGCTTTCGAACATTGTAGGCCGGTCATCGCAATTGATGGCACGTTCTTGACCGGACAATACAAGGGCACCTTGTTGGTTGCGATAGCAAGTGATGCCAATAACCGGGTGTTGCCATTGGCATTTGCTTTGGTTGAGGTGGAAAAAAATGACAACTGGGAGTGGTTTCTGCATCTTTTGAGGACGAAGGTGTTACCCGCTCAAAGGGAAATTTGTGTCATATCGGATCGGAATCAAGGAATTCTTAACGCCGTGGAGATTGACATTCCCGGGCATGCTCCGTTGCACCATTGATGGTGCATGAGGCACTTTTGTTTGAACTTCTATAGGGCATGTGGCCTTAAGGAGTTGGCCGATGATCTTCAAGATTGTTGTCTCGCTTTCTCCGATAAGCGCTTCGCCACTTTGTACAACAAATTGCTCGCACACAAAAAACTTGATCCCGGGGGTCAAGAGTTTCTCAATAGGCACATTCAATACCGGAACAAGTGGGCACGTGCTTTTGATGAAGATGGCCGGAGATACGGTCAAATGACAAGCAATATGGCCGAATGCTTCAATAGGGTGCTCAAAGGTGCACGTGGATTACCCGTGACGGCAATAGTTCAATACACATTTGACAATATGAATGCGTACTTTGTAAAGTACTCGATGGAAACCGATGCACAGATAGCGGGTGAGAACCCACGGAAGTACAAGTACAAGTTCCCACCCAAAGTTGATGAATGGTTGCTATTTCAATCACGGAAGGCGGACTCAGAAGAAGCTATATTATATGACAATGACGAGTGGAAGTACGAAGTGAAAGAGCCAGGAGGAACCACAAACGATGGCCGGCAACATGGAGGTCGGGCTTTCAAGGTGTCGTTAATACAATGTGATTGCACTTGCGGGAGGCCATTGTTGCTTCATCTCCCATGCTCACATTTGTATGCCGCTGGCCGCGTTAGGAATGTGGACATCAATCACCCACGTACCGTGAGGGAGTCCCAGTTCTCAATCATGACGGTCAAGAAAACATGGGCTCCCCGCTTTCACCCATACTTTGACCAATCACAATGGCCGGAGTATCATGGAGTTCAACTATGGCCGGATCCGGAGTTGAAGGTTGTTAAACGGGGTAGACGTAAGACAAAGCGTCTTAGAGGCGACATGGACGGATGGGGCCATGGTGGGCGCCGCGAAGCGGGCAACGACCAATTCCAAGAGCCTCGTGAGAGATCCCGTTGTGGGGAGTGCAAAGGTCATGGCCACAACAAAAGAAAATGTAAGAAACCAAGGAAAAGGTGCAAGAAAAATGATGCAAGCACAAGCCAACATGGAGCTACACAAGGGAGCCAACCAAGTGGTAGCCAACCTAGTGATAGCCAACCAAGTGGTAGCCAACAAGTGCGAAGCCAACCAAGTGGTAGCCAACCTAGTGGTAGCCAACAAGTGCCAAGGCAACCAAGTGGTACCCAACAAGTGCCTAGCCAACCTAGTGGTAGCCAACAAGTGCCAAGGCAACCAAGTGGTAGCCAACAAGTGCCTAGCCAACCAAGAGGTCGGCAACTTGGACTTACAAGAGGCTGTGGTGGTGGTGGTGGTCTCGGCCGTGGTGGTGGAAGAGCTCGACGTGGTGGTAATGGCCGTGGTGATGGTCTCCAAACCACATTCTAATCTAACAAGGGTTCCCCAAATCTAATATACGCAAGATTCAAACAAAAGTTGCCCAAATCTAATACATGCAAGATTCAAACAAGGGTGCAGCGCCTAGCTCGGAGGCGTTGCACTGCTGGGTGCGGGCCCGTGGGCTGCCACGGTGGACAGTTGTGCAACGCCCCGGAGCTAGGCGCTGAACCGTAGGGTGTGGCGCCGGCGTGGCGGGCGCTACACAAAAAGGTCAGGGGTGTGAAATAGTTTCGCAACCAGTTCATTATGTGATTTGCTTTCGATTATAGGTCAAAATTATCAAATTTGCCCCTTTATCTGTGGTCCTCTTCTCTAATCTTTCATGATCCCAGATCGAGGAGCACTGATCAGATCTCATAGGGTCTATGGCTCTATGCTCTGCTTTTGCCAGTAGAGTAGTACAGCGGAGATTTCGTTTGGCGATCAATGCTCCCCACTGATTGGCAAAATGATTGCCGCCTTGCTCGAACCCATACTCTACAGGTTGTGCAGCAAAAAAAAATTACCTACGGGTTACAAAACGGCAGTTTGGCCTAGCCAGCAACAGAAAGCATATAATCTCTTTTCTTGGATCGTACTAGCCGCGTATGCGACATGATTGCATCAACAGAATGCCTTTCAGTTCACGGTACGTACCGCACGATCTGAGAAAAATATGTGCCCTCAAAATGGGATGGGAAAGCGGTTGAAGGCGCCCCACCATGCGGAACGAAGGTCAGCGTCTCCATGGCCGTGTGTTTGAGCGTGACCAAGTCCACGCCCTGTGCTGTATTGATGCGTCTATCTTTAATCTGAATGATGTGTATGTGCGCTATCCATATACGCGTCAATGCGCGGCAACTTCTTTTCTGCAAAGGCGCCACACTGTCACAAAAAAAGAGCCAGCTATCGGGATCGGGACTTCCATTGCCAAGAGCAGCGGTAATTCAATGTTTGCATCTATGATATGCTGCAACTTCCATAGTCGAGATTAATCAGAATCACTTAGAGCAACTCCAACGGGCCGATCCAAACGGATGGCGATTTTGTCCGCTTTTTGTATGTTTCGGTCGACCAGGCGGACACGAACGTCCACTTCCGCGTTTGGGTCGGCGTATGCGCCCAACGCTCGCCCGACCCATTTTGACGGCGCCGACAAAAAAAACAGTGCATGCATATTTAAAATAAAAACAACTTAATTAAACATTAAAGCCGGCCAGGAAGGCGTCGTCGTCGTCGTCCTCGGGGTCGGTGAGGTCGATGAGCGTCGGCGCAGGGCCGGCCTAGGGGAACGCCGTGTTCCACGCGGCGGCGATGTCGGCCGCGGGGCAGTGCCGGCGCGGGGGGCTGTGCAGCCGCCTGTGCAGCCGCGGCCTGGCGCGCCTCCTCCTCGACCTCGCGCTGCTCCTCCTCGAGGTCGCGCTCGAGCATCTCCTCGTACTCGCCGCAACGGCGCTCCTCGGCTAGCCGTCGCTGGCACCACATCTCGAGGTACGCTGCCTCCTGCGCCCGCGTCGCCTGCATCCAAACCGGTGGCGCGGAGACCCACTCGCGCACTACTCCCATCCAGGAGTAGCGCTCGATGGGGGACGGCTCCGGCTCAGGCTCCGACTGCGGCTACGGCTCGCCTTTGGCGCGGCGTCGGGGAGGGGACGGCGGGGCCACCTGCGGCAGCGCGCAGTCGCCCGCCACGGAGAGGGCAATGGCCTGCGCCATGGCCGCCTCGTACCGAGCCTCCTCTTCCTCCACCGCCTCCATCCTGCGTCGTTCGTCCTCCTCACTCTCCCGATAGACCGCCGCAAGGGCCGCCTGGTAGGCGTCCTCCACCGCCTGGTCCTCCTCGCGGACGACGAGCGGCGGCGGCGGCACGCTGCGGTCGACCTCGCGCACGCCCCGTCGCCTCGCCTCCTCGTGCTCGAAGGCGAATCACATCGCCCAGTTGGGCGAGTCGGTTGCGTAGGCGGGGTCGGGCGCTGCTCCGGCATCAGCAGCGCCGCACCTCCTCCGCGTGCACCCTGGTCGGCACTGGGATCCTCTCCGGAACCAGATGCCAGCCGTGCAGCAGGGTGAGGTCGGGGTACGGAAGATGCGCGCGGTGCTGCCAGTGCCACTCCGCCTGGTGCACTGGCACGTTCACGCGCTGCCTCTGCCGACGAGCCGGCGCCGGCGGAGGTGGGAGGAACTCCGAGGGGAAAGGGACAGCGGGGGCCTTGCTGCCGCTGGCACCGGAGAAGAGCCCCATCTCGTTGTGGTGACTGTGGTGGTGGTGGCTAGGGTTTGCCGGTGACGGGGGAGCAGAGCTTGCTAGATGTGGACGGCGATTTGGATGAGGACGGCCCCACCGCACGGTCGGCTTAAAAAAGGACGACCGCCGTCACTGACGAGTGGACCCGAGGTCATAAATTAAGCTGACCAGGTTGGCCACGAGCGGTTGGACGACCGCCAGGTGGGGCCGCGGCGGGCATCGAGAAGGCGCGCGTGGCGTACGTTTCACGTTCGCGCCGACGCATTTGGGGCGCAAATTTGGGCCATAAATGCGTCGGCGCGGACGCGAAGCGGATGAAATTTGGGTTTGGGTCGGCGCGTTGGGCCGTCAATTTTGTCCGCGCCGACCAAAACGGATGCAGGCGGATGAAATGGGTCGCCCCATTGAAGTTGCTCTTAGTTAGTCAAGCCTGTACTGAGAGGAGGCTATAGAAGTGAACTTAAATTTTGTATCACATTTACTTTTTGAAAGTTAAACTTTATTAGTTCAAAAATACTAATAGTTACATCGTCCGTAAGGAGGAGATGTACAATTTCACCCATAGACTCCTCAAACCAATCGTTAGTTGAAGAAAATCTAGCTAACCTAACAAACTCATGAGCAAGTTTGTTCGCTCCTCTATTGCAATGTTCGAAACTAGTAAGAAAAAAAACACAAGCAAAAAAATAACAATCATCAAAACTACCGTTGCCGATCATGCAGAATGTCCTCCATTCTTCATGGTATCAATGATCTCCACAATCAGAATTAATAATGAGATGATTGCAGCCCGCCTTTTGCGCAAGGATTCGGCCGAATCTTAGCACCAGAACTTTAGCCGTCAGGGCATATGCACACCACTCGATTCTCAAATTTCCGCCAACAATAAAATTCCCTTTATCATCTCTGATGACGACGCCATGCCCCTAAGCATGTCTTGATCAAAAGATTCATCAATATTAAGTTTTGCAAACTTCCTAGGAGGCCGAATCCATTCATCTCTTTTACTTGTAGCATTAGGGGAAAAGGCAATAACGTAATTTGTTGTTCGAGCATGAATCCCCATAGAAATTTGATACGCATCTTAAGCTGTTCCCTCATGAACCGGTTTACACCTTTCCTATCACAAGAACCAAGCTGTAATGGCTATCAATTCACGAGCATTCTGGAGACCCGAAATGGAGAAATCTTGGTCTGGTAGCAGAAGTAAGAACTCAATGACAGCCTCACATGCACAATCTTTCACAGGCTCTTTTAATCACTTCATCCATCTCGAGCCTACTCCATATGTCCTTAGCTTTCTGGCACTGAAATAATAGGTGCTTTGTACCTTCTGGCCTATGAGAAGAAGATGGGCATTGGGGCGACACTCTCAAATGTCTATTGGCAAGTGTAACACGATAAGGGAGAGTGCCATATGACGTGCGCCAAATAAAGATTTTAATTTTTGCCGAACAAGATAATTTCCAATGTTAGATCAAATAGGATTAACATCAATTTGTCTCGTACCATTAGTATGTCGAAGTTTACTCCCGTGTTGGTAGTCCCATTCCGGAAAATAAGCTGATTGAACAATGAACTTCTTTTTTGTAGCTCAACGATATAAAATCTGACATATCATCCAAAGAAAGAGAAATCTCAAGGACGCGCTGAGCATTAATTGAGCATAACATTTGTCTCACCAGGTCGATCAATAAGATCAGAGAACCTTGACAGAGGTGTCCCCCCTTGGAGTAATAATGTTCCTATTATGGCAATTTGGGATTCATTCATCTTCCTAAATATCAATATTTGATCCATTGCCCACTCGCCAGATATAACCATGCTTTAAAGAATTGACTCCCCCCATAATACTTTGCCAATTAAAAGAGAATCCCTTTTTTAAGTTTGCATTCACCATCGAGAAAATACTTTGCTCTTAAATTATGTACCCCATGGTTGCAAAATATGTCGACAAACGAAGAACGCGATGTGACTGACTCTGACCACCATTGGCTCTCGGCTATTCCTAGTTCTTTTGGCCGTTTGGCCAATTCGATTCTGCACTTACGAAGGAAATGCACGTTCCTAGCTCAGCATTGCTCAGAAGTCTTTTTTTTTTCCTTTTGAAGAAGAAGAAGAAGAAGAACCATGTATTCAGCATTGCTCAGAAGTTACTCGTTCAACGGACGGTAACTGACAGACGATCATCACACACTCGCTCCAATTTTTCCTACACCCGACGCCATCATGACATTTACAGGCCACCACACAACGCTCTCGACAGTTACGGCTCCGGCCTCCAGGGACCGGTTTACTTCGTCGCGCACGGCTGCACGACGCCGTCCACGTCCACAGCTCCACACATCATCGAGTGAACCGGTCCACGAAGCGAACTGCGCCGGGGATATGTCAGCAGGAAAATGGCCAGGGATTCGAGTTCATCACATTGGCCTACAAAGCAGTGGATCTCAAGAGCAGCAGCTAGCAACAACTGCCCAAAATTCAAACATGCAACTATTTTCGCTGATCCTTTTCACGCACTGTTGAGTTGAGTTGTACTCCAGATCATCGAACTATTCTCGTGCCGTCAGCGTCAACTGGACCAGGAGTAGGATCGGCGACCGCGGGCAGGCGTGCGATCTCGGCCGTCCAACGTTTTATCGAACGGCCGACAACAGTCGGACCAAGAATGTGGTTGCGGATTTGCGACATCGTTTTGTGGAAGTGAGTCCGCCCGCCCTCCTCAAGTCTTCTTCCCCTTGTCGCCAAACGAGCCATTTGTGAAGCTTCTTTCCGATATTCTGCTTTCTTGTTTCGTCCCTCCCCACCTCTCCTCTCCCTCACATGGTGTGATCGACCAAGGGGCCACCGCAGCCATGCCTCCGCCGGTAGCCGCCGCGCTGGCGTTGCTCCTCGCCGTGGCCTTGGGCGCGGCGCGCGCCGCCGACGACCTGGCGTCCGACACCGCGGCGCTGCAGGCCTTCATCGCGCCCTTCGGGTCGGCGTCCGTGTCCTGGAACGCGTCCCGGCAGACGTGCTCCTGGACCGGCGTCGTCTGCTCCGGCGGCCGCGTCACGGGGCTCCACCTGCCCGGCGACGGCCTCCGCGGCTCCGTCCCCGTCGGCGCGCTCGGCGGCCTCACCAGGCTCACCGTGCTGTCCCTGCGCTTCAACGCGCTCTCCGGCCCGCTGCCGGCCGACCTGGCCTCCTGCGTCAAGCTGCGGGTCATCAACCTGCAGTCCAACCACTTCTCCGGTGAGCTCCCGGACGCGATTCTCTCCCTCCCGGCGTTGACGCAGCTAAACCTCGCTGAAAACCGGCTCTCCGGGAGAATACCGCCCGCCATTGCCAAGAGCGGGAAGCTGCAGCTGCTCTTCTTGGAGGGCAACCTCTTCACCAAAGAGCTGCCGAACGTCGACATACCATCCCTCTTGTCTTTTAACGTCTCCTTCAACGACCTCACCGGCGAGGTTCCTAAAGGCTTCGGCGGCATGCCCGCCACGTCTTTCCTCGGCACGACACTGTGTGGCAAGCCCCTCCCGCCGTGTCGAACACCATCTACCCAACCACCGTCCCAGCCTCCCACGGTTGCCCCCGAAGCCGCGGTCGCGGGAAACAGCCGCGGGCGAGGCCGGCGACACCTCGCCGGCGGTGCCATCGCGGGCATTGTGATCGGCTGCGCTTTGGGCTTTCTGCTTATCGCCGCCGTTCTGGTCCTTGCCTGCGGCGCCCTCCGCCGCAAGCCAAGAAGAACCTACCGCAGCCAGGACGCCGTCGCGGCGGAGCTGGCCCTGCACAGCAAGGAGGCAATGAGCCCGAATAGCTACACTCCACGGGTCTCCGACGCGCGGCCGCCTCCGCCCGCTTCAATGCCGCCTCCGGTCGCCCCTGTCTCCGTGGGGCGGAAGAAGCTTTTCTTCTTCGGGAGGGTGCCGAGGCCTTACGATCTAGAGGACCTGCTCCGCGCGTCCGCCGAGGTGCTTGGCAAGGGCACGTACGGTACCACGTACAAGGCCGCGCTGGAGACGGCGCCGGCGGTGGCGGTGAAGCGCCTCAAGGAGACGTCGCTGCCGGAGCGCGAGTTCCGGGACAAGATCGCGGCGATCGGTGGGCTGGACCATCCTAACGTGGTGCCCCTGCAGGCCTACTACTTCAGCAAGGACGAGCGGCTCATGGTGTACGAGTTCGTCGCCACGGGCAGCCTCTCCTCGATGCTTCACGGTGCGTGTTCCTGGATCAAATTTCTCTCTGTTTTCTTGCTCCAAACTCTGCTCCGAATTGGATCAAAATTTCTGAACCGGTGAGATTCTCAGGCACCCGTGGCGCCGGGCGATCGCCGCTGAGCTGGGAGTCAAGGAGGCGGATCGCGCTGGCCTCGGCGCGCGGCCTGGAGTACATCCACGCGACGGGCTCCAAGGTGGCGCACGGCAACATCAAGTCCTCCAACATACTCCTCGGCCGGTCGGTGGACGCGCGCGTGGCCGACCACGGCCTGGCGAGCCTCGTCGGCCCCGCCGGCGCGCCGTCGATGCGCGTGGCGGGGTACCGCGCCCCCGAGGTGGTCGCCGACCCGCGGCGGCTGTCGCAGAAGGCGGACGTGTACAGCTTCGGGGTGCTGCTCCTGGAGATGCTGACGGGGAAGGCGCCGACGAACGCCGTGCTGCACGACGAGGGCGTGGACCTCCCGCGGTGGGCGCGGTCCGTGGTGCGCGAGGAGTGGACGTCCGAGGTGTTCGACACGGAGCTGCTGAGGCACCCGGGCGCGGAGGAGGAGATGGTGGAGATGCTGCGGCTGGCCATGGACTGCACCGTGCCGGTCCCCGACCAGCGGCCGGCGATGCCGGAGATCGTCGTCCGCATCCAGGAGCTCGCCGACCCGGGGTCGGCGTCGTCGATGCCACGGCCTGGCCGGAGCATCTCGGTCGACGAGGCGGACGATCGGCCGCTCAAGCCGGCCGGGTCGATCCGAGAGAGCTGAGGCTCGATCGTGTCGGCCGGCATGGCGACCGTTCGGTAATTTACGGAAGATTCTGAAGAAAAGAGAATCTTGTCTTCTTGCGTGTGTCTTTAGGGCATTACTTATTTACCACCGTGTGCTTTCTACTTTCTTTTTTGAAGTTTCATGAATTTCTTGATTCTTCTTCCTTGTTACGAATTCTTTGATTAGCTGCGTGTGCTGAGGGATGCTGGCGATAGGAGAGGCACTACTGGTTCGGACAGACAGAGTATGTAATTACATCATCATCATGGAGTTGATTTTGTTGCGATCGTGCGCGGGTCACCTAATTAACAATCATCTACCCGAAGAAAACAGCTGCTTTTGTGCAACTATTATACTCCCCCTGCATGGGAACGGTAAAAAGAAAGTGTTCTTAATTTGCCATGAAAGTAACACGGATTGGCCACCGTAAATGTATGTCAACTGTCACGTCAGTTTGTTACGCCGTGGTACGACTTTTCCACGCCGAAAACAGAAGAGTTTTCTGTGAAAGCAACGAGAACGTGGACGTGTGTTGGCGGCACATCGGGCTGTCCCCGGCCAAGATTCTGGCTGCAGCTGCTGCCCCCAAATCCCAGCGAATGATGAAGAAGGCGTCAATGCGTGCGTGCCTGTATACTTAGGCAGGCGTACTTGCCGAGCATAACTCTCCGATGATGGAACAAAAACAAAAGGAAGAAGAGCAAGATGGTTGCAGTTGGACACACAGCAGCAGATCATGCATTGCACCCCTTGTCTGTCATTAGTTGGCAAGCTTTTATAAAGAAGGAAGGAGGTTCGGCCGATGGATCGAGCCGGAGCAACAATCAATGTGCCTATATCCAAGGAAATCGATCCACAACAATAATGGTCGATGTGAGTGAATGAACAATTGGTCCTGTGTTTCCAACAGCTCGTCCGGTCCGTCCACGGACACGACCATCCAATCCAACCCCCATGCATTTGCACTACACCTTTCGGTACAGGCGTACAGCTGATCTTTACTACTACTGGTTTCCACGGACACTTTCTTGAGTAATTTTCTTTTGAAAAAGAAGAATTACCCTGCATGAAGCGATACATGCATTCATTTTATTATATTATTTAACATGACCCGGTAAAACAAATATATGTATCAATCCAAAACCATCTGTCTAATAAGTAAACAGTGTCACTACCCCTACAAGCTTGATGATGCGTGTTGACCTTGTACCAACACACACCATCTAATCCAGTGGCCTCACAAAGCCCCCCAACAGCGAGCCGAGAGCATCAACCAGTCTAGCAGAGGGCCTCTGCACGCACCAAATGCGCACGCTACGCTCATCCGTCCAGACACATCTCTCGCCAATACTCAGCTGCATCATGCCACCAAGACCCGCCGTCGTCGACACGGTAGATGCCACGCCTCCGTCGTCGCTCGAGCCCTTGCCCGGAGCCCACCGCCCACAGTCACCCTCTCATGGGAATCCAAGCCTCCCAAGACGACGCCTCCATGGAGGGTACGACGCGCATGGCGCCACCGTCACCCAATCCAAGGTGGATTTTGGACTTTCGTCGGGGAGGGGAGTCGTGGGTGGATAGGAGGTACTTCGGTTGTGCCTTCAAGAAGGAGAACGACACCGAAAGACACCACCACTGTTGGGCCGAGCCAGTCGAACAAAGTTTCCTCCAGTCCCAAACCTACCACCAACCTTCGTTTACTCTGGATCCGGCAAGAGCTGCAATTGGAACCTTTAGAGAAGAGAGTGCCATGGGGACGAACAACCCTCTACATTTGGCAATGAGGAAGGTCACTTGGCTTCACGTTCGCTGCCCCGCTGGCACCTCCCACCCCTCATGGCTGAAGGCACCAGCCATATCCACTGCCTGCGAACACCGTCAACCGCGGGGACGACATCGCCTCCCCGATCAAGGCCACAACATTGGAGTGCCCAACCCCCAGCCGAGTGATGGAGCAACGAGATCCTCGCTGTCACCCTAACCGGCGACTACGCGGGCTTGCCCAACAACCTCGTCTCGTGGCAGCAAGGGAGATGAGGGGGAGGGGGTGGCGGTGCCGGGGAAACCCTAATCGCTTCTAGTGTCGCCCGAGAGGACGACACGGGCCAGCTATTTCTTAGACCATCTACAGCCGGACGCCCCAAACCCGCCTCAAACGCCCGTGCAGATCCGGAGGAGGTTGAGGAGGAGGAGGAGCCGGAGGAGGATGTTGGGGACGCTAGGGACACGGATCTGCAGGCGGAGCAGCAGGTCATCCTCGATTCCCTCAGCTCGGAGTCGGATGCGGAGGCCAGACGCCGTCGCCGGCAGGAGATGGAGGTGCAGCACGCCGCGGAGGAGAAGGAGATGCTCGCCTACATGGATGAGGGCGAGCAAGAGGAGGATGAGCCGGAGCCCTCCTACGCGGCCGTCCACCCGGCGCCCGGCACCGACGTCGTGGACATCTCCAACGACGAAAATTAGCTAGGATAGTAAGTATGATTTTTTTTTACATGCTTTGTATATATCTAAGGGCTGAAATATGAGAGACTTGAATGCAGAGTGGCTAATTTAAGATATGATCGGTCACTGTCCGTTCACAGAAGCGCCCGGTCGCGTCCGTTGGCATTAGAAGGATCGGGTTTGTCAAGTCCTGCTGTAGATGCTCTTAACTTCAGTAAATATAACCATCCACGACCCATGCAGTGCAGTGCGAGGCCGTTTCTGCTGACTTGGATTCTGTAGGGTAGACTGTATCATGCTCATGCACGATGCACCGCAGTGGAGGGAAGGAGACTGGGGTACTGGTACTGGTTTTGGGTGTGTGGATAAAAGTTGCTCAAACATGGCACGAGGACGGGGACGCGACGCATTGAAGCCAACTGCTGTGGAAGCGGGCAGGCAGGCGTCGTGGTGGAGGGCGTTTAATTGATGCCCGCCTGTACTCGCTGCTGGGTGCTGGCTACTGCTGCTGCACGGCGGATCCATGGATCGGCCCATGGCTTTTCGTTGCGCCGGTCCCCGCCAGGCCGGCCGGCCGGTTGGGGTGGGTCACTGGGTGGGCGCTGGACCGGCGGGGGTGGAGCCCTTTCTTCTCTCTCTGCTCTCCGTCCAGCCCCAGCGGCTGCACTTGGCGCGAGTGTGCTGCCTGTGCGCCACCACGTGCCGTGCAGCGCCTCAGCTGCGGATCTCGCGCGCTGAGGCGGCTCGGCTCCATTAACGTTGTTCCCCGGAAGTGCACGGCGCTCTAGCCCGTGCCGGCCACCTGTGGGAAGTGGCACGCGTGCGCCGCTGCACTAGCGGCACGGCACTGCCGCGTCGGTGTTAAAGTTTGTTTCAACCTCGGCCGTGGCCGCCGCAGGGGCAGCCACACGCACTGTTTTACACTTCAAGAGTTATAAAACTGGCATTGGGAAAGAATCCTAGTCAAATATGACGACCACTAGTAAGAAGCAGGGTATGGTGGACATTTCTCGGACAATACATGTAGAGGTGTGCATGGGGATTGGGGAGGCGTAGAGACCATCGAACATGCAAATGAATGTATACACAAGAAATTATACAGGTTTCCTGAACGGTGTCGGGTGCTCAAACCCTCCTCAAACGCCCTGGCGGTCTGCCCGGACACCCATCGGTCACGAAATTTCGATCCAGACGGACGCCTTAAACGCTTGGGCTGATCGGCCCCTCATATACATCCCAAATATGGGGCGTCCGAGTGCGTTCGGGCATGTCCGTCACGTCGGACCCGGCCAACGCTGACTCACCCGGCCCCACATATATTCGACCCCATTCGCTCACCGGACCAAACTCTAGCCACTTCACACTCCTCTCCCCTCCACTCCCTTCGCCACCCGAGCTCACCTCCGGTGATTTCCGACCGTCTCCGGCATGGCGGGAGCGGATCTGACTCCGACCAGTCCGGATCCGTCGACTAGGGTGTCATTCCGTGCGGGTTGGAGGAGGCAATGATGGTCCGCATTGCACTCCGCCGCTCCCGGGAGGACAGCGCCCGGCCGACGGACGGATCCGTCCGGCGCGACTCCATTGCGTCGGCTCAACGAGTACTCGGGTCCTCTAGGGCTGGATCATCGCGGTCCTGGCAGCCGAAAAATCTCTCCTTCCCCATCACCGGTCTGGTAGACTATGAGTTCCACCGGGAACGAGGAAAGGATAAGGGCCGCCGAGGCCCGTATCGCGGCGAAAATGGCAGCGGCATAGGCGGTTGATGCGGCGGCTCGGGCGGCCGCAGAGGATGCCATCCGCGCCCGCATTATGAAGAAATCGCAGCGGAGGAACACACACGCCCTCGCCCGAGAGCAGAATCGGGCGGTCCGTGCCATGGCCGGACTGCCACCGAAGGAGCAGAAGGAGGACGGCGACGGCGACGAGCAGATCCGGCTCGATCCCTACTGCATCTTCGACCGGTACTTCCGCGAGAAGGAAGACAAGGGAGCCGGGAAGAGCAAGGGCAGCCGTGGATGATATGCTCCATAGCCAAACATGCCAAATTTGGGTAGTTCGATGGCATGTTTTAGTATAGTGATGGAGTAGCCGGACAATGTATGTGCATCGATGTAGTTGCATGAGTTTGTATGGATTTGAGATATGATAATTGAGGTGTCCAGATGTGAATTGCATTATTTGAGACGTGACCGGTGAGTGTCCGCGGATGCGTCCGCGGGCATTTGAAGGGCCGGATTTGCAAAGTCCGGCTGTAGATACTTCGTCTAATATCCTACTTTATGTGCATGCTTGCTCCGTATAGTATGAGTACAATGTGTTGCTCACCCTTGGTTAGATGCCTTTGCCATAGCTTATACTAGTGTGAGACGCGCGTCTTGCCGCGCCGTTTTTCTATGTGAGTTAAGTCTCCTCTTTTTACTTTATGTGCAGTTTATTACGGTCGGTAGGCTTGATATGCGTAATCTTCAGTCAATTGTTTTACAAACCACCTCCGCTCGTGTTTAAACAATATATCTTAAGGGAAATCCAGAAAACATTGTTGAATGTAAACTTCATCCCAATATATGACGACCACTAGTAAGAAGCAGGGTATGGTGGACATTTCTCGGACAATACATGTAGAGGTGTGCATGGGATTGGGGAGGCGTAGAGACCATCGAACATGCAAATGAATGTATACACAAGAAATTATACAGGTTTCAGATCCTGAACGGTGTCTGGCGCTCGAAC
Organism: Triticum aestivum; assembly: GCF_018294505.1. Lineage (NCBI taxonomy): Eukaryota > Viridiplantae > Streptophyta > Magnoliopsida > Poales > Poaceae > Triticum > Triticum aestivum. Next base: position 421,581,608 of record NC_057799.1, on the reverse strand, counting down.
CCTCCTTAAACGCTTTGGCGGCCTGCCCGGTCACTCATCGGTCACGAAATTTCGATCCAGACGGACGCCTTAAACGCCCGGGCTGATCAGCCCCTCATATACATCCCAAATATGGGGCGTCCGAGTTCGTTCGGGTGTGTCCGTCACGTCGGACCCGGCCAACGCTGGCCCACCCAACCCCACATATATTCGACCCCATCCGCTCACCGGACCAAACCCTAGCCACTTCACACTTCTCTCCTCTCCACTCCCTTCGCCACCCGACCTCACCTCCGGTGATTTCCGACCGTCTCCGGCATGGCGGACAGCGGATCTGACTCCAACCAGTCTGGATCCGTCGGCTAGGGTGTCATTCCGTGCGGGTTGGAGGAGGCAATGACAGTCCGCATTGCACTCCGCCGCTCCCGGGAGGATAGCGCCCGGCCGATGGACGGATCCGTCCGGCGCGACTCCATTGCGTCGGCTCAACGAGTACTCGGGTCCTCAGAGGCTGGATCATCGCGGTCCTGGCAGCCGGAAAATCTCTCTTTCCCCATCACCGATCGGGTAGACTATGAGTTCCACCGGGAACGAGTAGCCCGTCGTGGGAAGGAGAGGATAAGGGCCGCCTAGGCCCATATCGCGGCGAAAATGGTAGCGGCATAGGCGGTTGATGCGGCGGCTCGGGTGGCCGCAGAGGAAGCCATCCGCGCCCGCATTGTAAAGAAACCGCAGCGGAGGAACACGCGCGCCCTCGCCCGAGAGCAGAATCGGGCGGCCCGTGCCATGGCCGGACTGCCATCGAAGGAGCAGAAGAAGGACGGCGACGGCGACGAGCATATCCGGCTCGGTCCCTACTGCGTCTTTGACCGGTACTTCCGCGAGAAGGAAGACAAGGGAGCCGAGAAGAGCAAGGGTAGCCGTGGATGATCTGCACCATAGCCAAACATGCCAAATTTGGGTAGTTCGATGGCATGTTTTAGTGTAGTGATGGAGTAGCCGGACGATGTATGTGCATCGACGTAGTTGCATGAGTTTGTATGCATTTGAGACATGATAATTGAGGTGTTCAGATGTGAACTGCATTATTTGAGATGTGACCGGTCAGTGTCCGGAGATGCATCCGCGGGCGTTTGAAGGGCCAGATTTGCAAAGTCCAGCTGTAGATGCTTCCTCTAATATCCCACTTTATGTGCATGCTTGCTCCGTATAGTATGAGTACAATGTGTTGCTCACCCTTGGTTAGATGCCCTTGCCATAGCTTATACTAGTGTGTGACGCGCGTCTTGCCGCGCCGTTTTTCTATGTGAGTTAAGTCTCCTCTTTTTACTTTGTGTGCAGTTTATTACGGTCGGTAGGCTTGATATGCATAATCCTCAGTCAATTGTTTTACAAACCACCTCCGCTCGTGTTTAAACACTATATCTTAAGGGAAATCCAGAAAGCATTCTTGAATGTAAACTTCATCCCAATATAACTGAGCTCAACTTCTTGCTCATTACTTACTGGATGCAAAATTGAAAATGGAAGATCATGAAAAAGTACAACAATGCCAAAACAAGTACAACAATGCCTTGCCAACACACATATATTAGATAACATGTGTGCTTCATATTGGAGTCTTCCAAAGGATCATTAAATGTTTCTAAAGAACACAGTTCACTTTGGGTGAGCGGTCCTTTTACTTTTTAAAATTATATAATGACGCCCACAAACTCCTACCTGATGTCCTGCAATCAAACATGGTTAGATGCCTAAAAACACTTCTAATAGTCTAATAATCCTAGATATATGTCGATTACTCATGTGGGTCAACACTTACTTAGTTCCCAGAGATAAAAAATAAAAGACAATAAAATGAATAGATGTTTTAAACAACAGAAATAGGACATGCAAATAACTTCTAAGACCAACAATTGGTAAAAGCTTTATCCCAATATGACACACATCTTACGAGTCTGCAAAGAGTTAGTTGCACAACTGTAGCAAAATTAAAGAGCATAGTATTCAATCACCTATCTCTACATTGCAAAGTATAAGGCAAGCATTCATGATTTCAAGATTGGACCAGACAAACAATCTACATGGAACATGGTCGCTGCAATCTTGATCAGCAACAAAAACACCATCATGCATGTTTTCAGAATTATTCTTTTATCATCACATAGGCATAAAAATATAAGACCATGAACTATTGAGCAGTACCAAGTTAAAAAGGGAATAAGAAACTTGTTTTTTTTCCTATATGTCAAGCAACTCAAAGCACTGTCATGCTAGTTTCACATATTAAGAAAGTAGTCGTTTCCAAATGCTCGGACTAAAGCTATAACTTACAATATAAGTTTACAACTCGCATCAAAAGAAGTAGAAATTAAGTTCACTAAGTATCAATCAGGTTGGCACCTTGTCTGTAGTGTATGGAAAGAGCAGAGCAAAAACATGGCGAAATCAAGATTTTTTTTACAGGTATCATCAGACAAATAGATAGATCTTCACATTTCCACCAATAGCTACAAATAACCAAGGAAGAATTGGAACAATATAGGTTTCAGAGCAAATGGATTATAGTGTACTATGACAAAGAAACATGAAGCACTCAGCCAAAAATGTCAAATTAGTCTTGAAAAGGAAACATTTAATGATCCTTAGATAAATTGAAATATGTCCATGTTCAGTAATGACACAATTATCCATGATATAAATCAGTGGGATTCATTAGCAAAATATAGGCACAATTTATCATAATTTGTGTAGAGGAAAAGAGAATTGTATCCCGATGGTGGATTGGCATTAGAAAAACTACATGTTTGTATACGACAGACATATTGAGAGTGTCTGACTAAAACTATTTCTTTTGCCATGCACTCAAGAAAAACTAAAAATTGATTGAAAGCAAAGCATAGGGAGTGATTCATAACCTTTTTGTTCTAGCTGAAAACTGATCTCCAACATAAATATAATCTTTGATTGTTTAATGTTATAATATTATCAATCTTGGATACTTTATATGCATTTTTACGCTATTTATATCATTTTGGGAACTAACCTAGTAACCCAGTGCCTAGTGCCACTTGTTGTTTTCTGCTTATTTTTGGTTTTCCATATAATCAGTACCAAACGGAGTCCAAATGCTACAAAACTTTTTGACGATTTTTTCTGGACAAAAGAGACCCTAGAAGCTTCGAGAGAAGACCAGACGTGAAGCGAGGAGACGACAAGGCAACAGGGCGTGCCCAGGGTGGCAGGGCGCGTCATGTTTCCTTGTGGGCCCCAAGTTGGTCCATCAGACCTAATTTCACTTCTATAAATTCACAAATATTGGGAAACCCCTAGAGAGCCACCCGAAACACTTTTTCCGCCGCCGCAAGCTTCTGTTCTTTCGCGATCCCATTTGGAGGCCTTTTCCAATACTCTGCCGGAGGGGAAATCGATCACGGAGGGCTTCTACATCATCCATGTTGCCTTCCAGTGATACGTGAGTAGTTCACCACAGACCTACGGGTCCATAGCTAGTAGTTAGATGGCTTTTTCTCTCTCTTTGACTTTAATATAATGTTCTCCCCGATCTTCTTGGAGTTTTATCTGATGTAATCTTCTTTTGCGGTGTATTCGTTGGGACCCAATGAATTGTAGGTTTATGATCATATTATTCATTGAAAGTAATTGAGTCTTTTCTGAACTTTATTATGCATGATTATGGTAGCTTTGTATTTGTCTCTGGTCTATCCTTTTGGTTTGGCCAACTAGATTGTTTATCTTCAGTGGGAGACTGGGAGAGGTGCTTTGTAATGGGGTCAATCTTGCGATGTCCACACCTCGTGACATAAGGGGTAGCGAGGCACGTATTGTATTGTTGCCATTAAGGATAAAACGATGGGGTTTATTCTTATTGCTTGAGTTTACTTTGTCTACATCATGCCATCTTGCTTAAAGTGTTACTTTGTTTGTCATGAACTTAATACCATAGATGCATGTTGGCTAGCGGTCAATTGGTGGAGTAATAGTAGTAGATGCAGGCAGGAGTCGGTCTACTTGTCACGGACATGATGCCTATATGTGTGATCATTGCCATGAACATCATCATAACTATGTGATTTTCTATCAATTGCCCAACAGTAATTTGTTTACCCACCATATGCTATTGCTCCGAGAGAGAAGCCTTGATAACCCACAAGTATAAGGGATCGCAACCGTTTTCAGGGTAGAGTATTCAACCCAAATTTATAGATTCGACACAAGGGGAGCCAAAGAATATTTGCAAGTATTAGCAGTTGAGTTGTCAATTCAACCACACCTGGAGATTAATTATCTGCAGCAAAGTGATCAGTAGCAAAGTAGTATGATAGTTTTGATAGTAGTGGTAGCAGTGATTTTGTAGCAAGCGTAACAGTAACAATAGCAGTAGTAACTTAGCAAGAGCAATATTGTAACACCCCGAGAATCATGCTACAGTAACTCTCTGTGATTAAGCTAATCATGTTGCTAAACAGGGCTTGATCACATTGGAATCACATTTCTTTTCAAACTCCTAATTCAAACTTAATTAAATTTAAAGTGGAAAATAAAAGTTTTCAAAAATTTAAACAAAAATGTTCGGGCCATGCCAGATATTGCACTGATAATTATTGTGGAGAAAACACATTTTTATAAAATGCCTAAATACTTTTAAATGAATTAAAACAGAAAAGAAAATAAATAAAAAGAAAAGAAAATGCAACAGGGGAGAAACAAACAAAAAAAAGAGAAGAAGAGAAACCCCCTCCCCCCCACTGGACCCTGGCCCAACTGGGCCGACCCCAGGCCCAGCCGGCCTAGCCCACCTCCCCGGGTTGCCCTCCCCTTCCCTGTTCCCCCGACCGGGGTCGGAACAGGGGCAGGTCCCCGCCGCACCACCTCGCCGACGACGAGGGAGGATAAGGCCTCCCTGACGCCTCGGCCTCCGCCCATCCCTCCCACTTGCCCCTCTCGCTCGCCTCTGCGCCCCCTCCCCCAGATCCACCTCTCCCCTCACCCTCTCCTTCGTTCTGGAGAGGAGACCGATGCGGTCGCCGCCGTTCTCCGTCGTTCACGCGGCCACCGAGCCCCGTTCCCCTCCCCGACGTGTCCACGAGCTCCGCCGCGTCGAGCCCGTCCTCCCCGACCACCTGCTCGAGCCGGGACCCCCTACATCACCCCCCAACGCCGTCGCCTTCTTCCTCGGGTCGCCGCCGTCTCCTTCGACTGCTGCTGCTACTAAGCCACCCACGGGCCTTTCTTGCGCCGCGCGGTGAGCCCCTCATCCTCTCCCCTCGCTCTCCTGGCCTCTTGAGCTCTTGTAGCCGCCGCTCTGCTTGCGCCCGAACGCGTCGCCGCGGAGCTCGCCGCCGGCAAGGCTCCGGTGACCTTTTGGTCACGGGCTCAAGCCCGTTGCACTCCCCACAGCGCGTAGATGCTCCCCAGCCCCTCCGCTTGCTCGATAGCACGCCGTAGCCCCGTTTCCGTCGGGCACCCGTGCACGCCGCCGCCTCCGCCGCTCGCCGGCGCCGATTCCGGCCAAGTCCGGCGAAGCTACGGCCACCACTGGATGCGGCGCTGCGAGCTCCTTCGAATGAGCCTAGCCCCGCTCCTCCCCGAGCCCCGTAGCGCGATTCCGGCCAACTCCGGCGAGGGGCCGCCTCTGTTTTGGTCGCCGGAGTCGCTCCGGCGCCGGCCGCCGACGTGGCTGGCCTGGGGCCACCCCAGAGCCACTGCCAGTGGGCCCCGTGGGTCCCAGTTGACTGGGTTGACCCAGTCAACTGCTGACTGGGCAGGCCCCAGCCACTGACGTGCGGGCCCCACCACTTAATCCGATAATTAAAACGTTTTTATAATTAAAACTAATTAGTTTAGGTAATTAGACTATGACAGGTGGGGTCCAGTAGTTAATTAATCTAATTTTAGTTAATTTAATCTCCTGATTAGTCCACTGTCTATGACAGGTAGGACCCACCTTTCTGGTTTGACTGGTCAGCCGACCTGTTGACCTGCTGACGTCAGCATTACCTCATGCTGACGTCATAATTCATTTTTGCTAAATTCAAATAATTCCAGAAATTCAAATAAGCTTCGAAAATTCATATCTTTTAAACCGTAACTCGGATGAAAATGTTTTCTACATGAAAGTTGCTCAGAACGACGAGACGAATCCGAATACGCAGTCCGTTCGTCCACCACACCTCCCTAACCTATCGAACTAGCAACTTTCCCCCTCTGGTCCGTCTGTCCGAAAACGCGAAAACATCGGGAATACTTCCCGGATGTTCCCCCCCTTCGCCGGAACCACCTACTGTCGCGTTAGGACACACCTAGCACCGCTCATTGTCATGTCACGCATCGTCTTGTTTATGTTTGCATTGTATTTACTATTTCTCCCCCCCCCCTCTTCTCTCCGGTAGACTACGAGACTGACGCTGCTGCTGCCCAGTTCGACTACGGAGTCGACGACCCCTCCTACTTGCCAGAGCAACCAGGCAAGCCCCCCCTTGATCACCAGATATCGCCTATTCTTCTCTATACTGCTTGCATTAGAGTAGTGTAGCCTGTTACTGCTTTTCGATATCCTATCCTGATGCATAGCCTATCCTTGTTACTACTGTTGATACCTTTACATGCAATCCTACATGCTTAGTATAGGATGCTAGATTTCCATCAGTGGCCCTACATTCTTGTCCGTCTGCTGTGCTATACTATCGGGCCGTGATCACCTGGGCGGTGATCATGGGTATATACTTATGTACTATATACATGACACATGTGATGACTAAAGTCGGGTCGGCTCGTAGGAGTACCCGCGAGTGGATCTTTGTGGCGGAGCGACAGGGCAGGTTGAGACCGCCTAGGTGAGAGGTGGGCCTGGCCCTGGTCGGCGTCCGCGGTTACTTAACACGCTTAACGAGATCTTGGTATTTGATCTGAGTCTGGCCATTTGGTCTATACGCACTAACCATCTACGTGGGAGTAGTTATGGGTATCCCGACGTCGTGGTATCAGCCGAAGCTCTTTTGACGTCAGCAACTGAGTGGCGCGCGCCGCATTGGACCGTAAGCTCGCGCTTGTATTAAGGGGGCTAGGTCTGCTTCCGGCCGCGTACGCAACGTGCAGGTGTGCATAGGGCGATGGGCCCAGACCCCTGCGCGCATAGGTTTAGACCGGCGTGCTGACCTCTCTGTTGAGCCTAGGTGGGGCTGCGACCTGTTGATCTTACGAGGCCGGGCATGACCCAGAAAAGTGTGTCCGGCCAAATGGGATCGAGCGTGTTGGGTTATGTGGTGCACCCCTGCAGGGAAGTTTATCTATTCGAATAGCCGTGTCCCTCGATAAAAGGACGACCCGGAGTTGTACCTTGACCTTATGACAACTAGAACTGGATACTGAATAAAATACACCCTTCCAAGTGCCAGATACAACCCGGTGATCGCTCTCTAACAGGGCGACGAGGAGGGGATCGCCGGGTAGGATTATGCTATGCGATGCTACTTGGAGGACTTCAATCTACTCTCTTCTACATGCTGCAAGATGGAGATGGCCAGAAGCGTAGTCTTCGACAGGACTAGCTATCCCCCTTTTATTCTGGCATTCTGCAGTTCAGTCCACTGATATGCCCCTTTACACATATACCCATGCATATGTAGTATAGCTCCTTGCTTGCGAGTACTTTGGATGAGTACTCACAGTTGCTTCTCTCCCTCTTTTCCCCCTTTCCTTTCTATCTGGTTGTCGCAACCAGATGTTGGAGTCCAGGAGCCAGACGCCACCGTCGACGACGACACCTACGACGCTGGAGGTGCCTACTACTACGTGCAGGCCGCTGACGACGACCTGGAGTAGTTAGGAGGATCCCAGGCAGGAGGCCTGCGCCTCGTTCGATCTGTATCCCAGTTTGTGCTAGCCTTCTTAAGGCAAACTTGTTTAACTTATGTCTGTACTCAGATATTGTTGCTTCCGCTGACTCGTCTGTGATCGAGCACTTGTATTCGAGCCCTCGAGGCCCCTGGCTTGTATTATGATGCTTGTATGACTTATTTATGTTGTAGAGTTGTGTTGTGATATCTTCCCGTGAGTCCCTGACCTTGATCGTACACATTTGCGTGCATGATTAGTGTACGGTCAAATCGGGGGCGTCACAAGTTGGTATCAGAGCCGACTGCCTGTAGGAATCCCCCTTTCCACACTACTTGGCCGAAGTCGAGTCTAGACATTACAAAACTTTTACTAGGCTTACGGGCCCACGTCGCCTTTGGGTGGTACTAGGATTTTTACTCCTCGACCTTTACTCTGGGACTCTGAACTCTCTTCTACTCGGGTTAAACGAATTTACCAACTCTAACACTAGGATCCCGTGACCGCCTTCACCCCAAAGTTTTTTTTTGAGGAAGAGCGACAGTGGGAGAGACTCCCACTGACTTTGTATTACTCACAAAGGAACAATTACATATGTATTACAAAAGGGTTTTGAGGCCCCCCGGCCATGCTAGCTATCCACGGTCTTAGTGGCCCAAGTTTACAATGTAATTAGACAGGAAAGGATGAAGATCCTCCCGGCAGTTATGTGTTAGCAGCTCCAAGAGATGCTTAAATCTAGCTAGCCATGCTCCATGAGAGTGCTGAATCCCTCTAAAGTGTTGATTGTTTCTCTCCATACAAAGACTCCAAGCAGCCAGGAGAAAGATATCCATGAAGAGGGGTTGTCTCCAACTACCCCTACCTCCATGCAGAAGAGCCAGTCTGTTATCAGCTGTCGGCCATGTCACTCCAACCACATCCCAGCAGCGTTGGCTAAAGGGGCAGTTGAAGAATAGATGTTCCACCGTTTCCTCTGGAGGGTTTTGACAGAACATGCATGCATAGTTGCCCCCCATGACAACAAAGTGTCTGCATTTGAGCATATTCCTGGTATTCAGGCGATCAACTAGGAGTAGCCATCCAAACATCTTGAATTTGATCGGGCTTTTAGCTTTCCAGAGCCATCCAAACGCCTTGTCTGCCACCACCTGTTTGTAGCAGTGATTATAGAACTTCTTGGACGAAAAACGCCCGATCAAGCATTCCCAGACATCGCTGTTATCGACGGCCAGTCGATTTTGCGGCAACCCCTCCTGGATCTCTTTGATTTCTTCTCTCGCCTGGGTCGAGAGAGGTAGACTAAAAATCGTGGATGGGTCAGTTGCAGCAAGAACCTTAGCAATGGAATCGTCCTCATTCAAACAAAATGAAAAGGCTCGTGGGTATATATCCATTAGCGGGGAGCCTTGAGTACTATCAAACCAAGCATCTTTCCAGAACAGAGCACTAGAGCCATTCCCCGGGGTGACTTTAGTGATCCCTCGGAATATCCCACTGAGTTGCATCACATCTACGAACTCTTTTGCTCTTGTTTACATAAAAAAGCTTAAGTAGCACCCATGTTTTCAACAAAGATTATGACTAACCATATCAGCAGTAACTCTTACAACTATATTAACTCATGTCAATGGCATGATCAACTAGCGAGCAATAATAAGATATCTCAAATGATGACACTTTGTCAAAACAACCATGATGTAATATGACAACAGTGGTATCTCGCTAGCCCTTTCTGAGATTGATACGTCTCCGTCGTATCTATAATTTTTGATTGTTTCATGCCAATATTATACAAGTTTTACATACTTTTGGCAACTTTTTATATGATTTATTGGAATAACCTATTGATCCAGTGCCCAGTGACAGTTCCTGTTTTTTGCATGTTTTTTGTATTGCAGAAAATCCATATCAAACGAAGTACAAATGCAATAAATTTATACGAAGAATTATTTTGAAATATGTGTGATTTCTGGGAGTTGGAATCACCGCAAACGGAGGCCCACACAATCCACAAGACACCAGGGCGCGCCAGAGGCCCCTGGCACTTGGTGGTGGGTTGTGCCCTCCTCAAACTTCGGCCGGAGCTCTACTTCGGGCGCAAGGAAGCTTATATGCGGGAAAAAATCGTGTTAAAATCTTAGCGCAATCGGAGTTATGGATCTCCCGGAATATAAGAAACGGTTTCCAGCCAGATCAGGAGAACGCGAAACAGAAGAGAATAGAGAGGGAGATCCAATCTTGGAGGGGCTCCTGCCCCTCCGCCACCATGGATACCAAGGAACAGAGGGAGAACTCTCCTCCCAACTAGGGGGAGGCCAAGAAAGAAGAAGAAGGAGGGGGGCTCTCCCCCCTCACTTCTGGTGGCGCCGGAGTGCCGCCGGGGCAACGATCGGGACGGTGATCTACATCAACAATCTTGCTACCGTCAACACCAACTATCTCCCCCTCTATGCAGCGGTGTAACACCTCTTCCTCCCCGCTGTAATCTCTACTTAAACATGGTGGTCAACTCCATATATTATTTCCCAATGATTTATGGTTATCCTTTGATGTTTGAGTAGATCCGTTTTGTCCTGTGGGTTAATCATGATCTTGGTTGGTATGATTGTATATTTTATTTATGGTGCTATCCTACGGTTGAGGGAGCCCTGGACTAAGGGCTCCTCGGGTGTCCGACCTGTTATCCATGGGCCGGACTGATGGGCTGTGAAGACATGATGGCCGAAGACTGTACCCGTGTCCGGATTGGACTCTCCTTGGCGTGGAAGGCAAGCTTGGCGACCAACTATGAAGATTCCTTCTTATGTAACCGACTCTATGTAACCCTAGATCCCTCCGGTGTCTATATAAACTGGAGGGCGTAGTCCGGATCGGATATACTCATTACCATAGTCATACAGGCTAGGCCCCTAGGGTTTAGCCATTACGATCTCGTGGTAGATCAACTCTTGTAACACTCATATTCATCAAGATCAATCAAGCAGGAAGTAGGGTATTACCTCCATAGAGAGGGCCCGAACCTGGGTAAACATCGTGTCCCCCGTCTCCTGTAACCATCGACCTTAGACGCACAATTCGGGACCCCCTACCCGAGATCCGCCGGTTTTGACACCGACAACGGTGCCCTCCGTTCTCACGCAAATGTGAGGGGCCCCCCGCTGTAGGGTGTTGCAATATGTTCATGGTTCTCTTGTGGTGGGTTGCGAGAGTGACAAAAGCTTAAACCCGAGTAAGTGGGGTATGACGTATGGGAGTAAAGGGGACTTGATACTTGATGCTATGGTTGGGTTTCACGACCTTAATGATCTTTAGTAGTTGCGGATGCTTGCTAGAGTTCCAATCATAAGTGCATATTATCCAAGTAGAGAAAGTATGTTAGCTCATGCCTCTCCCTCATATAAAATTACAAGAATGATTACCGGTACTTGTTATCGATTGCCTAGGGACAAATAACTTTCTTGTTGACACAAACCTTTTTACTAAACACCTAACTTTTATTATTTTGCAAAGCACTTCTAGTTTTATTATTGCAAAGTAGTTCTAGCATCACTCCTGCAAACTAGTTTCAACTTGTTTTTGGTAAAGCAGACGTCAAGTGTGCCTAGAGTTGTATCGGTGGTCGATAGAACTTGAGGGAATATTTGTTCTGCCTTTAGCTCCTCGTTGGGTTCGACACTCTCATTTATCGAAGAAGGCTACAAACGATCCCCTATACTTGTGGGTTATCAGAGACCGCAAAACATAAATGCAGAGCACCTCCAAAGTTCAAGCAGCGACTAAACATTGTAATTCATGGTAGAAAAGATCCAGTCATGATGCATCCAACATAAACTATGCATAATGCATGAGGATGACAATAGTGCTCTCAGATCTGGCGCTTATTTGAGAAGGTGATGACTCAACATAAAAGTAAATAGATAGTCCCTTCGCGGAGGGAAGCTTGGATTTGCAGCGGTGCTAGAGCTCAAAGTTTTAAAAACATAGATAAATGTAATTTTGAGAAATGCACCCTCCCTGTTTACGTCACGACCAAAAGTTATCAATTCTTCCATGCTAAACATATTAGTGGCGGTTCCCAAGCGATAAAAATAAAGGTTTACTCCCCCTCCGCCAACAAACACACTCCACGGCTAGCTGAATCCACGGGTACCGTCCATACCAACATCATTCCTGGGGGAGTTTTGTTTAATTATTTGCAAAAAAAATCAGGACTAGGAATCCCTATTACTGCCCCTCTTGTGCAAGGACGAGTGAATAAACACTCATCATGAGAATAACCCGCTTAGCATGAAAGATACCGACTACCCCCTGTCGCTCTATGAACAATCGGGGCACACAAAAACGGATGTTTATTTGAAGTTTTTAGAGGTGCCACATGCAAATTTACTTAGAACGGCAGGGTAATACCGCATACAGGTAGATATCATGGACTCATCTGGAATAACTTGGGTTTAGGGTTTTGATGCACAAGCAGTATTCCCGCTTAGTACAGGAAGGCTAGAAAATAGGCTGAGAAGCGGCCAGCTAGAGAGCGAAAACGGTCATGAGCATGTGTTATGCATAATGAACATTGAATACTAGCATGAGTAGGATATGAACACCATGAACATAAATATCATAGAAGCTATGTTGGTTTTGATTCAACTACATGCATGAACATGTGCCAAGTCAAGCCACTTGAAGCATTTAGAGGAGGATACCATATCATCATACTACATCACAATCATTTTAATGTAATGTTGACACAAAAGATATATCATCATCCACTCCTAGCTACTTAAGCATGGCAAGAAACTATAATGTCTAATTGTCATTGCATACATGCTTGATCATAATAGGCTGAATCATGGATACTAGGTTAAACATATTTAGAAAAACAGAACAATTACCTGTTTCTCTCTGCCACAGCCAGTTCATCAAATATCATCATTATTTCCTTTCACTTGCACGACCGAATGATATGAAAATGATAATACTGCAAGAGTGCCGTGGACTAAGCTGGAATCTACAAACATTTTATTCAAAAGGAGAAGACAAGGTAATATGGTCTCTTTGTTAGATCAGCAATAATACATACGAGAGCCACTCAACATTTTCATCGTGGTCTTCTCCTCAGTATGGCTCAACAAAAGAAAAGAATTTCAGAGAAACACACTGAAATATTTTTGGAGTTTTTAATTTTTCCTGAAGAAAGCAAATTAAAGAAAAGGAAAATAAAAACGAGAAAAACTATTTACACAGGAAAGCTCCCAACAAACAGAAAGAAGGATCAAGAAATCTTTTTGGGTTTTCTTTTAATACTACAACTAATCAAGCTAGAAAGAAAAACCGAAAAGAAACAAGAAATATTTTTGGGTTTTCTCAAGTTTTTCAAACAGGCAAGAAAATAAATCGAGCATGGATAATACAATGAAAAAGTGTGAACACCGACAACTGGAATGAAATGTGTCAACATGAATTTAATGTCAGTGGAAATACGTACTCCCGCAATCTTAGGCTTTTGGCCTAGCTTGGTGGTCACCACACGAAATAGCCATCCAGTCCCATGTTAAAGTCCTGTGGTGCGAGACCTGAGCGTCCCACTCCTGAGGCTCCTCCACTTCCGCTGCTGATACATATCCAACGTATCTATAATTTTTGATTGTTCCATGCTGTTTTATTATCAATCTTGGATGTTTTATAATCATTTTATAGTCATTTTATATCATTTTTTGGTATAACCTATTGACATAGTGCCAAGTGCCAGTTGCTATTTTTTTCCATGTTTATTAAATCGCAGGAAATCAATATCAAACGGAGTCCAAATGCCACGAAACTCCATAATGATTTTTTATGGGCCAGAAGGAAGGCAATGGGCCCTGGTTGCACCTGGGGGGTGCCCCGAGGGGGGCACAACCCACCAGGGAGAGCCAGGAGGCCCAGGAACGCCCTGGTGGGTTGTGCCCACCTCGGGTGCCCCCTGGACCGCCTCTTTGCTCTATAAATACCCCAAAAATCCACAAACCCTAGGGGAGTCGACGAAATATTCATCCAGCCGCCGCAGAGTCCAGAACCACCAGATACAATCTAGACACCATCTCGGATGGGGTTCACCACCTCCATTGGTGCCTCTCCGATGATGCGTGAGTAGTTCTTTGTAGACCATCAGGTCCATAGTTAGTAGCTAGATGGCTTTATCTCTCTCGCTGAATTCTCAATACAATGGTCTCTTGGAGATCCATATGATGTAACTCTTTTGCGGTGTGTTTGTTGGGATCTGATGAACTTCGAGTTTATGATCAATTATATCTTTTTATATCCATGAAAGTTATTCGAGTTTCTTTGATCTCTTATATGCATGATCTCTTATAGCCTCGTATTTATTCACCGATATTTGGGTTTTGTTTGGCCAACTTGATCTATTTATCTTGCAATGGGAAGAGGTGTCCGGTAGTGGGTTCGATCTTATGGTGCTTGGTCCCAGTGACAGAAGGGGAACCGACACGTATGTATCGTTGCTACTAAGGATAAAAAGACGAGATCTATATCTACCGCCATATAGATAAACGGATCTTGTCTACATCATGCCATCGTTCTTATTGCATTACTCCGTTTTTCCATGAACTTAATACACTAGATGCATGCTGGATAGCGGTTGATGTGTGGAGTAACAGTAGTAGATGCACGCAGGAGTCGGTCTACTAATCTTGGACGTGATGCCTATGTAATGATCATTGCCTGGATATCATCATGATTATTTGAAGTTCTATCAATTTCCCAACAGTAATTTGTTTACCCACCGTTTGCTATTTTTCTCGAGAGAAGCCACTAGTGAAACCTACAGCCCCCGGGTCTTCTTTCTCATATATTTGCCTTGCGATCTACTTTTCCTTTGCATTTTATTCAGATCTATTAAACCAAAAATACAAAAATATTTTGCTGCACTTTATTTTATTTGCGATCTATTATTTCAATCTATCACAACTTTCTCCCGTCAACACGCAATTTCTGGTGTCGTTACCCAAAAGGGATTGACAACCCCTTTAACACGTCGGGTTGCGAGGTGTTGTTATTTGAGTGCAGGGGCTGTTTACGTTGTGTTGCTTGGTTCTCCTACTGGTTCGATAACCTTGGTTTCATCACTGAGGAAAATACCTACCTTCGCTGTGCTACATCATCCCTCCCTCTCCGGGAAAATACTGACGTAGTTCCAGCTACCATCAAGGAAGAATTTCTGGCGCCTTTGCCGGGGAAGATCTTCAACATAACCAGGTTCCTAATCACAGATCTCATCTCCTCGCAATTTACATTATTTGCCATTTGCCTCTCATTTTCCTCTCC
Source organism: Triticum aestivum (assembly GCF_018294505.1). Taxonomy (NCBI): domain Eukaryota; kingdom Viridiplantae; phylum Streptophyta; class Magnoliopsida; order Poales; family Poaceae; genus Triticum; species Triticum aestivum. The sequence goes on along the minus strand of NC_057799.1, from coordinate 421,566,449 downwards.
CCCACTTCACAAAATTTTCCGTTTTATTCGCCTCTCTTTTTCGTTCACCTTTTTTTTATCGGATCTCTTGTTTGCTTGTGTGACCATGTGTCTTCTATTTTCTTGCATCTTCGCTTGCTAAAAATCTATTGATATGGATCCTCATCCACTAGCTAATATTTTTAAGAGATCTAATTATGTTGAACCAGTTGCTAGTGACTTGAGTGCACTTGATTATCTCTATGAAGTTTTGCTTGAATCTGAAAATTGTGATGAAGAAATTTATGAAGTGATTCATGATAGCACCTTGAATGAAAAGCACGATTGCAATGATTTTACTGTAAATTCTATTAATGTCAATTGTGCTAATAATATGCAAAACACCAAGCTTGGGGATGCTAATTTTGCTATGTCCACTACTTGTTGCAATGATCATGATTGGGGTGATTCTTCTTATGATCTTGAAAATCTATTTAAGCCTCATGATGAATATGTTTGCAATAATATTGAAAGTGGGTTTGGAAGAGTGTCAACTTTAGGTAAAATTAATCCCACATATTTGGAGAGTGTTCAGTCTTATGAAATTTTTGACAAAAGTGGGTTCGGAGAGGTCATGACTTTATTTAATTATAATCCCACTATTTTGGAAGAGTGTCAACTTTGCATGCATGTGGATCATGAAGAGAAAATTTTATATGATAGTTATATTGTTGAATTTTATTATGATTCTACATGTAATTATTATGAGAGAGTAAAATATGGTTGTAGAAATTTTCATGTTACTAAATTACCTCTCGTTATGTTGAGATCGTCAATGTTTTACTCCTCTTCTTTGCATATGTTAGATGTTTCTTGTCTTGATAATTTGTTTGCTTATAAAATTCCTATGCATAGGAAGTATGTTAGACTTAAATGTGTTTATCATATGTTTCATGATGCTCTCTTTGTGTTTCAATTCTTATCTTTCGTGTGAGCATTGTTGAAATCTTACACCTAGCTAAGGGCGTAAAACTATAGCGCTTGTTGGGAGGCAACCCAATGAATAATTTTTTTTTGCTTTTTTTCTTTCTGTTCTTGTGTGTTAGCACAATTATGCTACTGTTATGATTGTGTTTTTTATGTTTTAATTAGTGTTTGTGCCAAGTAAAGCCTATAGGATCTCCTTGGGTGATAGTTGTTTGATCTTGCTGAAAAAGACAGAAACTTTGTGCTCACGAAAATAATTTTCATAAATCACAGAAAAGAGCTTTTGCCCTGATACTTTTTGCAGAATATTAATATACAAATTACGCAGGTCTTCCTATTTTGGTAGAAGTTTTGGAGTTACATAAGTATTCGCTAAAGCCAGATTACTACAGACTGTTCTGTTTTGACAGATTCTGTTTTCTTTGTGTTGTGTGCTTATTTCGATGGCTCTATGGTTTTATTTGAAGAGTTTTTGCCATAGAAAAGTTGGAATACAGTAGATATAATACAAAAACAAAAACAAAATATGAATTGGTTTTATACAACACTTATAGTAGTGGTTTGCTTTCTTATACTAACGGATCTCACGAAAGTTTTGTTGAGTTTTGTGTGATTGAAGTTTTCAAGTTTTGGGTTATCTTACGATGGATGAAGGAAGGATGTAAGAGCCTAAGCTTGGGGATACCCCGGCATCCCAAGATATTATCCAAGAATGAGAAACCAAGCTTGGGGATGCCCCCCGAGTGGCATCCCCGCTTTCTTCCAACAACTATCAGTATTTTACTCGAGACTATATTTTTATTCGTCACATGATACGTGTTTTGTTTGGAGCGTCTTGTATGATATGTGTCTTTGCTTGCTTTATTTTGTGTTTTAAGTCATCAATCCTTGCTGAATACACCTATTTGAGAGAGCCAAAATTATATCATGACTTGTTAGAATTGCTCTCTGTGCTTCACATAAATCTTTTATGAGCTAGGACTTGCTCTAGTGCTTCACTTATATCTTTTTTAGCACGGTGTGCTTGTTGTTTTTGAAGAAATTCTCTCTTGCTTCACTTAAATTATTTTGAGAGAAAGAAAATTTGTTATGCTCATGATCTTCACTTATATTTGTTTGAGCTTATGAAAAGCAACACATGAAAAGTTAGTCCCAAAGTGATAGATATCCAAGAAGGATAAAGTAAAAAATGTCATGAAGATCATTGGACAAAATAAACCTGATTCTTAGTAATAGTTTTGAGATATGATGATGTGATATGTGAGTTATGTTGATGAGTAATTGTGCTCTAGTAAGAATATTGGTGTTAAGGTTTGTGATTCCCTATGCATGCACGAAAGTCAATAATCATGCAATGAAAATTATATCCTACTTGTGGTGCATTATTCCATGTTACTTATGCTTAATGCTTGCTTTACGAAATTATTCGTTTCTTGGTTGGTCGCTGCTCAATCTTTTTGCTAGCCTTCATTTTGCACTAAGTATGACCTCTACTTGTGCATCCAAAATCCTTTAAACTAGTTTTGCCACATGAGTCCACTATATCTACCTATATGCGGTATTCTTTTGCCGTTCTAAGCAAATTTGCATGTGCCATCTCTAATTTTCAAAATAAACTTCTCTTTTGTGTGTTTGTTTTGCTCGCGGAACGGTAACGGGTGGCTAATATTTTCCATGCTAGATGTTTTATTCTCACGATGAGTGTTTATTCACTTGTCATTACACGAGAGTAAGGCAAAGGTTTTAGGGATGCCCAGTCCCGAAATGCAAAAAAATATTTACTTTATGTTGTCAAATAATAAATTCCTTGGAAAGTGTTGGTATGGAGGGCACCCGTGGATACGGCTAGCCATGGAAAGTGAAAGTATGGTGGAAAAAGGAATAAACTTTATTTTCTGTTTGGGAACCGCCTATGGCATATCTAGCATGGAAAGTGTTCGTAGCTCTACGTCGTTTTCTTTGGTGGGATGGATACACCTCCCAAAATGTTTTTATCTCTAATTTTTCACTTTGAGCTCTAGCACCTCTACAAATCCCTACTTCCCTCTGCGAAGGGCCTTCCTTTTACTTTATGCGATTTTTATTTTGAGTCTCCATATTCTCTTACAAAAGCACCAACTAAGAGGCAATATGATCGTACTTAAGTATTGGGTGTAGCTAATATTCGAGTATGTTTCATGAATGGATCAACGTTTGAGCATGACGGGCTAGGGATAACTTGTTTTAGCATTGATATTTTGAAAGACATGGTTGCTTGTTGATATGCTTGAGTATCTAAATTATTATGTCAAAACTAGACTATTGCTTTGAATCACATAAAAGTCCAAATGTCCATGCTATAAAGGAAAGAATATGGAATGACTTGATGAACAGTACTCCACATCAAAAATTCTGTTTTTATCACTTACCTACTCGGGGACGAGCAAGAGTTAAGCTTGGGGATGCTGATACGTCTCCAACGTATCTATAATTTTTGATTGTTCCATGCTGTTTTATTATAAATCTTGGATGTTTTATAATCATTTTATGTCATTTTTTGGTACTAACCTATTGACATAGTGCCAAGTGCCAGTTGCTGTTTTTTCCATGTTTTTTTACATCGCAGGAAATCAATATCAAACGGAGTCCAAATGCCATGAAACTCCATGATGATTTTTTATGGGCCATAAGGAAGGTAATGGGCCCTGGTTGAACTTGGGGGGTGCCCCGAGGGGGGCACAACCCACTAGGGCGCGCCAGGAGGCCCAGGCGCGCCCTGGTGGGTTGTGCCCACCTCGGGTGCCCCCGGACCGCCTCTTTGCTCTATAAATACCCCAAAAATCCACAAAACCTAGGGGAGTCGACGAAATATTCATCCAGCCGCCGCAGAGTCCAGAACCACCAGATCCAATGTAGACCCCATCTCGGATGGGGTTCACCACCTCCATTGGTGCCTCTCTGATGATGCGTGAGTAGTTCTTTATAGACCTTCGGGTCCGTAGTTAGTAGCTAGATGGCTTTCTCTCTCTCGCTGAATTCTCAATACAATGGTCTCTTGGAGATCCATATGATGTAACTCTTTTGCGTGTGTTTGTTGGGACCTGATGAACTTCGAGTTTATGATCAGCTATATCTTTTTATATCCATGAAAGTTATTTTAGTTTCTTTGATCTCTTATATGCATGATCTCTTATAGCCTCGTATTTCTTCTCCAATATTTGGGTTTTGTTTGGCCAACTTGATCTATTTATCTTGCAATGGGAAGAGGTGCCCGGTAGTGGGTTCGATCTTACGGTGCTTGATCCCAGTGATAGAAGGGGAACCGACGCGTATGTATCGTTGCTACTAAGGATAAAAAGACGAGATCTATATCTACCGCCATATAGATAAACGGATCTTGTCTACATCATGTCATCGTTCTTATTGCATTACTCCATTTTTCCATGTACTTAATACACTAGATGCATGCTGGATAGCGGTCGATGTGTGGAGTAATAGTAGTAGATGCAGGCAGGAGTCGGTCTACTAATCTTGGACGTGATGCCTATGTAATGATCATTGCATGGATATTTTCATGATTAGTTGAAGTTCTATCAATTGCCCAACAATAATTTGTTTACCCACTGTTTGCTATTTTTCTCGAGAGAAGCCACTAGTGAAACCTACGGCCCCCAGGTCTTCTTTCTCATATATTTGCCTTGCGGTCTACTTTTCCTTTTCATTTTTATTCAGATCTATTAAACCAAAAATACAAAAATATTTTGCTGCACTTTATTTTATTTGCGATCTATTATTTCAATCTATCACAACTTTCTCCCGTCAACACGCAATTTCTGGCGCCGTTACCCGAAAGGGATTGACAACCCCTTTAACACGTCGGGTTGCGAGGTGTTGTTATTTGAGTGCAGGGGCTGTTTACGTTGTGTTGCTTGGTTCTCCTACTGGTTCGATAACCTTGGTTTCATCACTGAGGGAAATACCTACCTTCGCTGTGCTACATCATCCCTCCCTCTCCGGGGAAATACCGACGTAGTTCCATCTACCATCAGCTGCCTGGGTGTTCCGGTAGGCAATAATGTCCAGGCATGATCCTGTATACGCCCTTGGCAATAGAATCAAATAAAGCAGGCGCAAGCAACGGAAAAAGATCACGGGAATCCACACTGAAGACCAGGTTATAAGGAATATTAATAATAGAGTTATCGATATCAGTAAACTGGTGATCCGTCATTGCCTGGTGATCTAAATAAACCGTGGGTAAACAATAATAATGTTGGTGGATCTGAACGTTAAAGTGACTCACTAAACGAGTAGCATAAATACCACCATGAATTTGCCCTTGGTTCTGTTAAGGTGCAGACGACGTGTAATAATATCCCCGAGGCTAAAGGTGTTATCGCCATAAAGTGCACGGCGTAAGATGGCAAAGCCGGGAGCACTGAGTGCACCAACCTTTTCTTTAGCAACTAAGCACTTAGCGATGAATAAAGCAAAATAATGCACAGAAAGAAATTGCAAGCTAGTGGCGGTGACACTCGATACACCCCTCTCACCCCCCACTGACAAAGTATGATAAAAGTCTTCAAACTTTGCAGGTCTAGGATCTCTTATTTCCCCGTCAGAAGGGATCAAGCATATATCACAAAAGTCAGTGAGTGGTATATGACGGGTTTTAGCATATAAATTAAACTGCACCTCAGGTGGATTATTCTACTCACAAAATGAAAACTTTGCAGAAAGGAATTTGTAAGAAGATGGTATTGTTAACACTCAGCTGCGATGAAGTCGGTAAGCCCAGCATTAGCAGCAAATTGTGTGAACTCTTGACAGATCCCGGCTCCATCCATGAAGGGGTTATCCGGCCATTCGCATGGCCGCACCTCTGCCCTCCTCCGAGTTTGGAGGTCATTGTCTGACGATTCCCCAATAACTACCTTAGCATTTTCCTCGGAGGCAAACTTCCTAAAGAAACTCATCTTATTCCTATAGATAAAATTCTAAAAAAATTAGTCCATAAACTTTTTGTCAACAAAACTTCACAAGATTGATAGCAACTACTCATAAGCATGTATAGAGGCTAGGTCAAGCATTCAAACTACTTAGAACTCTAAGAATTCAACATGCAAGCTCATCTACAGCAGCACCAAGAGTAGATACTTATTCAAAATATAAACCACTAAAGCCAAAACTGATTGGAGCAATGGGGGAGTCACATACCAAGTAGCAATCCCCCAAATCATTTTCGGAAATGGAGCTTCGAGGAAAGAGATCAAAATCCGCAGGTTTAAGAGCAAGAACCCCAGAGAGAGACATCAATGGTGATTTTTTTTGGAGGTAGGAGATGACATGGCTAAAGAGATAAGTGAGGGGGCCCACGTGGGGACCACAACCCACCAGGGAGCGCCTGGGGTTGCTGGCGCACCCAGGTGGGTTGTGCCCACCTGGTGCACCCCCCTGTGATGTTATTTGCACTAAAAATTCAGAAATATTCAGAAAAACCCGCATTAAAATTTCAGGGCATTCTGAGAACTTATATTTTTGGGTCATTTTTTGTTGCACGAAAAATTCAGAAAAGAGACAAAACATGGCATTTTATTTTATTTAACTAGAAAAACAGAAAACAAAAGGTAGGGACAGAAGGTTATGCCTGCTAGATTCATCAACTTCATACCTCTCAGAAATGATGCATTAATAAGGTTGATCAAGTCTTATTAACAACCACTTTCGATTAGCATGAAACCGAAGAACTTTCGTAAAACAATAGGTTACCTCAACAAGGATGTGAATATCCCCAACAATAAGTATATCATATTTATTTTTGGCAGTAGGTAGAGGTAGATGAAAACTTCCAATAGTGATAGTCGGAGATTTTTCAATAACATTAATACCATTCACTTGGCATTGTTTCTTTCGAAAGTGCATCGTATGCTCATTACCATTGATATGAAGTGACCTTGCTTTTATTGCAATCAATAACAGCCCTTGCAGTATTCAAAAAGGGTCTACCAAGGATAATCGACATGTTGTCGTCCTCGGGCATCTCAAGTATTACAAAGTCAGTTAAGATAGTAACATTTGCAACAACAACAGGCACATCCTCACAAATACCAATATGTATGGCAGTTGATTTGTCAGCCATTTGCAAAGATATTTCAGTATATGTGATTTTATTCAAATCAAGTCTTTTATATAAAGACAAAGGCATAACACTAACACCAGCTCTTAAATCACATAAAGCAATTTTAACATAATTTCTTTTGATGGAGCAAGGTATAGTTGGTATTCCCGGATCTCCAAGTTTTTTAGGTACTCCAACCTTAAAAGAATAATTGGCAAGCATGGTGGAGATTTCAGCTTCAGGTATCTTTCTTTTATTAGTGATGATGTCTTTCATATATTTTGCATAAGGTGCCATCTTTAAAATATTAGTCAAGCGAGTGCGCAAAAAGACTGGCCTAGGCTGGTTTAGGTGGTTTGCATAAGGGGCCATCTTTAAAATATTAGTCAAGCATTTCAGCAAAGCGTTCAAATTCTTCATCATCTTTTTTTAGTTGTTTTAGGTGGAAAGGGCATGGGTTTTTTAACCCATGGCTCTCTTTCTTTGCCATGTTTTCTAGCAACAAAGCCTCTTTTATCATATCTTTTATTTTTAGGTTGTGGGTTATCAAGATCAATAGTTGGTTCTATATCAACATCATTATCTGGTTCTTTACCATTGTCTAGATGAGTATCTTCATGAACCTCATTAGCATTTTCATTTTCATTATCACTAGGTGAATGTTCATTACCAGATTGAGTTTCAGCATCAGAAATAGAAACATCATTATTATCTTTAGGAGGTTTTTCTTTCTCAGGTTCACTAAAGGTATGCAAGGTCCTATCATTTTTCTTCTTCTTTTTCTTTTTAGAAGGACTAGGTGCATCATTATTAATTCTTTGTGAATCTTGTTCCATTCTTTTAGGGTGTCCTTCAGGATAAAGTGGTTCCTGAGTCATTCTACCTCCTCCAGCTATTACTCTAATAACATGATCATTCATATTATTATTCATTTCATCAGGCAATTCTTTTTGAGATTTAGCAACTTGTTCTAACTGGGTGTGAACCATAGAGGCCTGCATTCCTACACCTCTAACATCATTGGAGAATCTAAATAACAAGTCACTCAAGCGGGCAATCATATCAGAATTATATTTCAATTGTTTCATAACGTTTGCATCGAAATGATCTTGTTTTCTAATGTAGTTATCAAACTCATATAGGCATTGACTAGGATGTTTATTGTAAGGGATGTCACTTTCATCAAATTTCATGAAAGAATTTACCTCTACCACCTTTGGTGGTGGTGTGTCAAGTCCATGTATTTCTTCAATAGGAGGTAAATTTTAACATCCTCTGCTTTAATACCTTCTGCCCTCATACTTTTCTTTGCTTCTTGCATATCTTTAGGACAGAGATATAAGATACCCCTCTTCTTCGGAGTGGGTTTAGGCGGTGGTTCAGGAAGAGTCCAATCATCATAATTTTTCAATATGTTATTCAATAATTCCTCAGCTTGTTCAATAGTTCGTTCCCTGAAAACACAACCAACACAACTATCTAGGAAGTCCCTAGAAGCATCGATTAGTCCATTATAGAAGATATCAAGTATTTCATTTTTCTTAAGAGGATGATCAGGCAAAACATTAAGCAATTGGAGAAGCCTCCCCCAAGCTTGTGGGAGACTCTCTTCTTTAATGTGCACAAAGTTAAATGTTTCCTGTAAGGCGGCTTGTTTCTTATGAGTAGGAAAATATTTTTCAGAGAAGTAATAAATCATATCCTGGGGACTACACACACAACTAGGAGCAAGAGTATTGTACCATATCTTAGCATCACCCTTCAATGAGAACAGAAATAATTTGAGAATATATAGTAGCGAATTTTCTCATCCTGAGCAAATAGGGTGGATATGTCATTTAGTTTAGTGAGATGTGCCACAATAGTTTCAGTTTCATAGCCATGGAAAGGATCAGATTCAACCAAAGTAATTAACTCTGGGTCGATAGAGAATTCATAATCTATCAGTAACAAAGATAGGTGAAGTAGCAAACTTAGGATCATATTGCATTCTAGCATTCAAAGATTTTTCTTTCAGTTTGCATAATAATTTCTTTAGATCATCTCTATTATTGCAAGCAAGAACGTCTCTAGCTGTCTCCTCATCCATAACATAACCTTCGGGTACCTTAGGCAATTCATATCTAGGAGCGCTAGGTCTAACATGTGTTTCAAGATTTTTTAGTTTCAAGTACTTCATCAGTTTTAGTGATCTCATCAGTTTCAATAATTTCATTCTCAATAACTTTAGCTCTAGCAATTTGTTCATCAAGAAATTCACTTAGTGGCACATCATCATCAAGCAAGGTACTAGCATCATCATGAGTAGCATTCATAGCATAAGTACATTCATCAATAACTTGTGACATATCAGGATTAACAGCATGTGGTGGTGTTGCAAGTTTACTCAAAATAGAAGGTGAATCAAGTGCAGAGCTAGATGGCAGTTCCTTACCTCCCTCGTCTTAGAGGGAAAAATCTTAGTCTTGGTATCCTTCAGATTCTTCATAGTGATAAATATATAATAATCCCAAGTGACTCAACAAATATAGCTATGCTCCCCGGCAACGGCGCCAGAAAAAGGTCTTGATAACCCACAAGTATAGGGGATCGCAATAGTTTTCGAGGGTAGAGTATTCAACCCAAATTTATATATTCAACACAAGGGAAGCCAAAGAATATTTGCAAGTATTAGTAGCCGAGTTGTCAATTCAACCACACCTAGAGATTAATTATCTGCAGCAAAGTGATCAGTAGCAAACTCGTATGATAGTTTTGATACTAGTGGTAGCAGTAATAGTAACGGTAACAATGATAACAATGATTTTGTAGCAAGCGTAATAGTAACAATAGTAGTAGTAACTTAGCAAGAGCAATATATGAGAAATTCATAGGCATTGGATCGATAGACTCGTTGGATGATATTCATCATATAACAGTCATACCTAGGGCGATACAAAACTAGCTCCAGTTCATAAATATAATGTAGGTATGTATTCCGTAAATAGTCATACGTGCTTATGAAAAGAACTTGCATGACATCTTTTGTCCTACCCTCCCATGGCAGTAGGGTCCATAAGGAAACTAAGGGATATTAGGGCCTCCTTTTAATAGAGAACCGGAACAAAGCATTAACACATAGTGAATACATGAACTCCTCAAACTACGGTCATCACCGGAAAGTATCCCGACTATTGTCGCTCCAGGGTTTACGGATCATAACACACAGCAGGTGCATATAACTTGCAAGATCGGATCTAGAACATAGATATAATGGTGAAAACATAAATGGTTCAGATCTGAATTCATGACACTCCGGCCCTAGTGACAAGCATTAAGCATAGCAAAGTCATAGCAACATCAATCTCAGAACATAGTGGATACTAGGGATCAAGCCCTAACAAAACTAACTCGATTACATGATGAATCTCATCCAACTCCTCACCGACCAGCAAGCCTATGAAGGAATGACTCAATCCCGGTGGGAAGCATCATGGAATTGGCAATGAAGAAGGGTTGGTGATGACGAAGATCGAAGATTCCCCTCTCCGGAGCCCCAAACGGACTCCAAATCTCGCTTCCCGATGAAGAACAGGAGGCGGCGGCTCCGTCTCGTGGCGCGCGATAATTCTTCCTCCCTAATTTTTTCTCCGAAAATAGGATTTTATAGCGTCGGAGTTAGGGTATGTGGGGCCACCATGTGGGCACAACCCACCTGGGCGTGCCTGGAGGGGGGGGGGCGCCCTAGTGGGTTGTGCTCACCCAGGGGGGCCCTCCAGTGGTTCTTGGCTCCTATATTTTTCTTTTATTCTGAAATAAATCTCCAAATAGTTTCGTTCCATTCCGAGAACTTTTATTTCTGCACAAAAACAACACCATGGTAATTCTGCTGAAAACAGTGTCAGTCCAGGTTAGTTTCATTCAAATCATGCAAATTAGAGTCCAAAACAAAGGGAAAAGCGTTAGGAAAAGTAGATACGACAGAGATGCATCAAGCCTCTAGTGAAAACTATGCCCCCGGGTCTGCTTTTATCATATTATTAAAATAAAATATACCTTGCTGCAATTTTATACTTTTTATTTTACTTTTCTTTTAATCCATCTATCGCTATCATAATTAATCCTTGCAAGTAACGAGTTCAAGAGAATTCACAACCCTCTTGCCCGCATTGGGTGCAAGTATTTGCTTTTGTGTGTGTAGGAGCTGAAGAAAAGAATTTGTATGGCTCTTGAAGGAAATATGCCCTAGTGGCAATAAAGTTTTTATTTTATATTTCCTTATTCATGATAAATGTTTATTATCCATGCTAGAATTGTATTAAACGGAAACTTGATACATGTGTGGGTACATAGACAAAACACAGTGTCCCTAGTAAGCCTCTACTAGACTAGCTCGTTAATCAAAGATGGTTAAGTTTCCTAACCTTAGACATGTGTTGTCATTTGATGAACAGGATCACATCATTAGGAGAATGATGTGATGGACATGACCTATCCGTTAGCTTACCATATTGATTGTTCAATTTTATTGCTATAGCTTTCTTCATGTCATATACATATTCCTTTGACTATTAGAGTATGCAATTCCCGGATACCGGAGGAATGCCTTGTGTGCTATCAAACGTCACAACATAACTGGGTGATATAAAGATGCTCTATAGGTATCTCCGAAGGTGTTTGTTGGGTTGGCATAGATCGAGATTAGGATTTGCCACTCTGAGTATCTGAGAGGTGTCTCTGGGCCCTCTCGGTAATGCACATCATAAGAAGCCTTTCAAGCAAAGTAACTAATGATTTAGTTGCAGGATGATGCATTATGGAACGAGTAAAGAGACTTGCCGGTAACAAGATTGAACTAGGTATAAAGATACCGAGGATCGAATCTCGGGCAAGTAACATACCGATGACAAAGGGACGTCATCGAGCTGAACGTGTGCAGAACTCGGAGGTGTCATACGTTCGGTGCTTGATCGGTTGGAACGAGAAGAAGTTCGACTACATCAACCAAGTTGTCAAACGCTTCTGCTTTCGGCCTACGAGTGTACGTGGACATAGTCTCCCCCTCTCGTTGCTATGCATCTCCTAGATGGATCTTGCGTGAGCGTAGGAATTTTTTTGAAATTGCATGCTACGTTTCCCAACAGTGGCATCCGAGCTAGGTCTATGCGTAGATGATATGCACGAGTAGAACACAAAGAGTTGTGGGCGGTGATAGTCATACTGCTTACCACCAACATCTTATTTTGATTCAGCGGTATTGTTGGATGAAGCGGCCCGGACCAACATTACATGACCACGTTCATGAGACCGGTTCCACCGATAGACATGCAACTAGTTTTGCATAAAGGTGGCTGGTGGGTGTCTGTTTTTCCAACTTTAGTTGAATCAAATTTGACTACAGCCGGTCCTTGTTGAAGGTTAAAACAGCAAACTTGACGAAACACCATTGTGGTTTTGATGCGTAGGTAAGAACGGTTCTTGCTAGAAGCCCATAGTAGCCACGTAAAACTTGCAACAACAAAGTAGAGCACGTCTAACTTGTTTTTGCAGGTCATGTTGTGATGTGATATCGTCAAGATATGATGTGTTATCGGCAACTGGCATGAGCCTTATGGTTGTCGCTTTATTGTATGAAATGCAAACGCCATGTAATTGCTTTACTTTATCACTATGCATTAGCGATAGTTGTAGAAGCAATAGTTGGCAAGACAACCACGACGCTACGATGGAGATCAAGGTGTCAAGCCGGCCATATCATGATGGTGCTTTGGAGATGGAGATCAAAGGCACAAGATGATGATGGCCATATCATGTCACATATTTTGATGGCATGTGATGTTTATCTTTTATGCATCTTATTTTGCTTAGTACGGCAGTAGCATTATAAGATGATCCCTAACTAAAATTTCAAGGTATAAGTGTGCTCCCTGAGTATGCACCGCTGCGACAGTTCGTCGTGCTGACACCACGTGATGATCGGGTGTGATAGGCTCTACGTTCACATACAACGGGTGCAAGACAGTTTTGCACATGCGGAATACTCGGGTCAAACTTGACGAGCATAGCATGTATAGACATGGCCTCGGAACACTGGAGACCGAAAGGTCGAACGTGAATCATATAGTAGATATGATCAACATAAAGATGTTCACCATTGAAGACTACTCCATCTCACGTGATGATCGGACATGGTTTAGTTGATTTGGATCACGTGATCATTTAGATGACTCGAGGGATGTCTATCTAAGTGGGAGTTCTTAAGTAATATGATTAATTGAACTTTACTTATCATGAACTTATTCTTGATAGTTTTTGCATATCTATGTTATAGATCAATGGCCCATGCTATCGTTCCCTTGAATTTTAATGCGTTCCTAGAGAAAGCTAAGTTGAAAGATGATGGTAGCAACTACACAGACTGGGTCCGTAACTTGAGGATTATCCTCATTACTGCACAGAAGAATTATGTCCTTGATGCACCGCTAGGTGAAAGACCTGTTGCACGAGCAGATGCTGATGTTATGAACGTCTTGCGAGCTCGATCTGATGACTACTCGATAGTTCACTGTGCCATGCTTTACGACTTAGAATCGAAACTTCAAAGACGTTTTGAACGTCATGGACCATATGAGATGTTCCAAGAGTAGAAGTTGATATTTCAAGCAAATGCCCGAGTTGAGAGATATGAAGTCTCCAACAAGTTCTATAGATGCAAGATGGAGGAGAACAGTTCTGTCAGTGAACACATACTCAGAATGTTTGGGTATCATAAACACTTGACTCAGCTAGGAGTTAATCTTCCAGATGATAGTGTTATTGACAGAGTTCTTCAATCACAGCCACCAAGCTACAAAGGCTTTGTGATGAACTATAATATTCAAGGGATGGAGAAGACTATTCCCGTGCTCTTCGCAAAGCTCAAAGCTGCGGAGGTAGAAATCAAGGAGCATCAAGTGTTGATGGTTAACAAGACCACTAGTTTCAAGAAAAGGGGCAAAGGAAAGAAGGGGAACTTCAAGAAGAATGGCAAGTAAGTTTCCACTAACGGGTAGAAGCCCAAGTCTGGACCTAAGCCTGAAACTAAGTGCTTCTACTACAAAGGGATTGGTCACTGGAAGCGGAACTGCCCCAAGTATTTAGCGGGTAAGAAGGATGGCAAAGTGAACAAAGGTATATTTGATATACATGTTATTGATGTGTACCTTACTAATGCTCGTAGTAGTGCCTGGGTATTTGATACCAGTTCGGTTGCTCATATTTGTAAATCAAAACAGGGGCTACGGATTAAATGAAGATTGGCTAAGGACGAGGTGACGATGCGCATCGGGAATGGTTCCAAGGCCGATGTGATCGTCGTCGGCACGCTACCTCTACTTCTACCTTCGGGATTAGTTTTAGACCCGAATAATTGTTATTTGGTGCCAGCGTTGAGCATGAACATTATATCTGGATCTTGTTTAATGCGAGACAGTTATCATTTAAATCAGAGAATAATGGTTGTTCTATTTATATGAGTAATATCTTTTATGGTCATGCACCCTTGAAGAGTGGTCTATTTTTGTTGAATCTCGGTCGTGGTGATACACATATTCATAATATTGATGCCAAAAGATGCAAAGTTGATAATGATAGTGCAACATATTTGTGGCACTGCCGTTTAGGTCATATTGGTGTAAAGCGCATGAAGAAACTCCATGCGGATGGACTTTTGGAATCACTTCATTATGAATCATTTGATGCTTGTGAACCATGCCTCATGGGCAAGATGACTAAAACTCCGTTTTCCGGAACAATGGGGCGAGCCACTGACTTATTGGAAATAATACATACCGATGTATGCAGTCCAATGAGTGTTGAAGCACGCAGCGAGTATCGTTATTTTCTGACCTACACAGATGATTTGAGCAGATATGGGTATCTCTACTTTATGAAACACAAGTCTGAAACATTTGAAGAGTTCAAAGAATTTCAGAGTGAAGTGGAGAATCATCATAACAAGAAAATAAAGTTTCTACGTTCTGATCATGGAGGCAAATATTTGAGTTACGAGTTTGGCCTTCATTTGAAACAATGTGGAATAGTTTCACAACTCACGCCACCTGGAACACCACAGCGTACTGGTGTGTCCAAACATCGTAACCATACTTTATTAGATATGGTGCGATCTATGATGTCTCTTACCGATTTACCACTATCGTTTTGGGGTTATGCATTAGAGACAACTGCATTCATGTTAAATAGGGCACCGCCTAAATCCATTGAGACGACACCGTATGAACTGTGGTTTGGCAAGAAACCTAAGCCGTTGTTTCTTAAAGTTTTGGGTTGCGATGCTTATGTGAAAAAGCTTCAGCCTGATAAGCTCGAACCCAAATCGGATAAGTGCTACTTCATAGGATACCCAAAAAACCTATTGGGCACACCTTCTATCACAGATCCGAAGGCAAGATCTTTGTTGCTAAGAATGGATCCTTTCTAGAGGAGTCTCTCGAAAGAAGTGAGTGGGAGGAAAGTAGAACTTGATGAGGTAATTGTACCTTCTCTCGAATTGCAAAGTGGCTCATCAGAGAAAAACCATTCCCGTGATGCCTACACCAACTAGAGAGGAAGCTAATGATAATGATCATGAAACTTCAGATCAAGTTTCTGCTGAACCTCGTAGGTCAACCAGAGCATGTTCTGCACCAGAGTGGTACGGTAATCCTATTCTGGAAGTCATGTTACTAGACCATGACGAACCTATGAACTATGAGGAAGCGATGATGAGCCCAGATTCCGATAAATGTCTTGAGGCCATGAAATCTGAGATAGGATCCATGTATGAGAACAAAGTGTGGACTTTGGTTGACTTGCCCAATGATCGGCAAGCCATAGAGAATAAATGGATCTTCAAGAAGAAGATTGACGCTGATGGTAATGTTACTGTCTACAAAGCTCGACTTGTCGCGAAAGGTTTTCAACAAGTTCAAGGAGTTGACTACGATGAGACCTTCTCACACATAGCGATGCTTAAGTCTGTCCGAATCATGTTAGCAATTGCCACATTTTATGATTATGAAATCTGGCAAATGGACGTCAAAACTGCATTCCTTAATGGATTTCTTAAAGAAGAGTTATATATGATGCAACCAGAAGGATTCGTCGATCCTAAAGGTGCTAACAAAGTGTGCAAGCTCCAGCAATCCATATATGGATTGGTGCAAGCATCTCGGAGCTGGAATATACGCTTTGATGAGGTGATCAAAGCATATGGTTTTATACAGACTTTCGGAGAAGCCTGTATTTACAAGAAAGTGAGTGGGAGCTCTATAGCATTTCTAATATTATATGTGGATGACATATTATTGATTGGAAATGATGTAGAATTTCTGGATAGCATAAAAGGATAATTGAATAAAAGTTTTTCAATGAAAGACCTCAGTGAAGCTGCTTATATATTGGGCATCAAGATCTATAGAGATAGATCAAGACGCTTAATTGGACTTTCACAGAGCACATACCTTGATAAAGTTTTTAAGAAGTTCACAATGCACCAGTCAAAGAAAGGGTTCTTGCCTGTGTTACAAGGTGTGAAGTTGAGTCAGACTCAATGCCCGACCACTGCAGAAGATAGACAGAAAATGAAAGTCATTCCCTATGCCTCAGCCATAGGTTCTATCATGTATGCTATGATGTGTACCAGACCAGATGTCAGCCTTGCTATAAGTTTAGCAGGGAGGTACCAAAGTAATTGCTACCTCTTGAGCATGCGTTGGTTTTCCCTTGAAGACTAAAGGGTGATGCAGCAAAGTAGCGTAAGTATTTCCCTCAGTTTTTGAGAACCAAGGTATCAATCCAGTAGGAGATAACATGCAAGTCACCTAGTACCTGCACAAACAATCAAGAACCTTGCAACCAACGCGATAAAGGGGTTGTCAATCCCTTCACGGACACCCGCAAAAGTGAGATCTGATAAAGATAATAAGATAAATATTTTTGGTATTTTTGTTGTATAGATTGGAAAGTAAAGATTGCAAAATAAAATAAATAGGAAACTAGAATTATAGATCGGAAACTTATATGATGTAAAATAGAAGATTATATGATGGAAAATAGACCCGGGGGCCATAGGTTTCACTAGTGGCTTCTCTCAAGATAGCATATATTACGGTGGGTGAACAAATTACTGCCGAGCAATTGATAGAAAAGCGCATAGTTATGAGAATATCTAGGCAATGATCATGAATATAGGCATCACATCCGTGTCAAGTAGACCGAAATGACTCTGCATCTACTACTATTACTCCACACATCGACCGCTATCCAGCATGCATCTAGAGTATTAAGTTCGTAAGAACAGAGTAACGCATTAAGCAAGATGACATGATGTAGAGGGATAAACTCAAGCAATATGATATAAACCCCATCTTTTTATCCTCGATGGCAACAATACAATACGTGCCTTGCTGCGCCTATTGTCACTGGGAAAGGACACCGCAAGATTGAACCCAAAGCTAAGCACTTCTCCCATTGCAAGAAAGATCAATATAGTAGGCCAAACTAAACCGATAATTCGAAGAGACTTGCAAAGATATCAAATCATGCATATAAGAATTCAGAGAAGAACCAAATATTATTCATACATAAACTTGATCATAAATTCACAATTCATTGGATCTCGGCAAACACACCGCAAAAGAGTATTACATCGAATAGATCTCCAAGAACATCGAGGAGAACTTTTTATTGAGAATCAAAGAGAGAGAAGAAGCCATCTAGCTAATAACTATGGACCCGAAGGTCTGTGGTAAACTACTCACACATCATCGGAGAGGCTATGGTGTTGATGTAGAAGCCCTCCATGATCGATTCCCCCTCCGGCACATCGCTGGAAAAGGCCCCAAAATGGGATATCACGGGTACAGAAGGTTGTGGCGGTGGAATAGTGGTTTCATGGACCCCCCTGATGTTTTTAGGGTATAAGAGTATATATATAGGCGAAAGAAGTATGTCGGTGGAGCTCCATGGGGCCCATGAGGGTTGGGGGCGCGCCCTCCTACCTCGTGGCCGCCTCGCGGAATTCCAGACTTCAACTCCAAGTCTTCTGGATTGCTTTCGTTCCAAGAAAGATCATTGCGAAGGTTTCATTCCGTTTGGATTTCGTTTGGTTTTCCTTTTCTGCAAAACACTAAAATAGGCAAAAAAACAGTAACTGGCACTGTGCCTTTGGTTAATAGGCTAGTCCCAAAAATAATATAAAAGAGCATATTAAAGCCCATTAAACATCCAAAACAGATAATATAATAGCATGGAACAATCAAAAATTATAGATACGTTGGAGACGTATCAGTAATCCAGGAGTGGATCACTGGACAGCGGTCAAGAACATCCTAAAGTACCTAAAAAGCACTAAGGATATGTTTCCTATTTTATGGAGGTGACAAACAGCTCGTCGAAAATGGTTACGTCGATGCTATCTTTAACACTGATCCAGATGACTCTAAGTCACAAACCGGATACGTATTTATATTGAATGGTGGAGCTGTCAGTTGGTGCAGTTCCAAGCAGAGTGTTGTGGCGGAATGTACGTGTGAAGCGGAGTACATAGCTTCTTCGGAAGCAGCAAATGAAGGAGTCTGGATGAAGGATTTCATATCCGATCTAGGTGTCATACCTGGTGCATCGGGTCCAATGAAAATCTTTTGTGACAATACTAGAGCAATTGCCTTGGCAAAGGAATCCAGATTTCACAAAAGAACCAAACACATCAAGAGACGCTTCAACTCATCCGTGATCAAGTTAAGGAGGGAGACATAGAGATTTGCAAAATACATACGGATATGAATGTTGTTGACCTGTTGACTAAGACTCTTGCACGAGCAAAACATGATTGGCACCAAGACTCCATGGGTGTAAGAATCATTACAATGTAATCTAGATTATTGACTCTAGTGCAAGTGGGAAACTGAAGGAAATATGCCCTAGAGCCAATAATAAAGTTGTTATTTTATATTTCCTTATTCATGATAAATGTTTATTATCCATGCTAGAATTGTATTAAATGGAAACTTGATATATGTGTGGGTACATAGACAAAACACCGTGTCCCTAGTAAGGCTCTACCAGACTAGCTCGTTAATCAAAGATGGTTAACTTTCCTAACCATAGACATGTGTTGTCATTTGATGAACGAGATCACATTTTAGGAGAATGATGTGATGGACATGACCCATCCTCTAGCTTAGCATATTGATCGTTCAGTTTTATTGCTATAGCTTTCTTCATGTCATATACATATTCCTTTGACTATGAGATTATGCAACTCCCGGATACCAGAGGAATTCCTTGTGTGCTATCAAATGTCACAACGTAACTGGGTGATTATAAAGATGCTCCACAGGTATCTCCGAAGGTGTTTGTTGGGTTGGCATATATCGAGATTAGGATTTGTCACTCCGAGTATCGGAGAGGCATCTCTGGGCCCTCTCGGTAATGCACATCATAAGAAGCCTTGCAAGCAAAGTGACTAATGAGTTAGTTGTGGGATGATGCATTACGGAACGAGTAAAGAGACTTGCCGGTAACAAGATTGAACTAGGTATAAAGATACCGACGATCGAATCTCGGGCAAGTAACATACCGATGACAAAGGGAATAACGTATGTTTTCATTACAGTATGACCGATAAAGATCTTCATAGAATATGTAGGAGCTAATATGAGCATCCTGCTTCCGCTGTTGGTTATTGACCGGAGAGATGTCTCGGTCATGTCTACATAGTTCTCGAACCCGTAGGGTCCGCATGCTTAACGTTCGATGACGATTTTGTATTATATGAGTTATGTGATTTGGTGACCGAATGTTGTTCGGAGTCCCGGATGAGATCACGGACATGACAAGGAGTCTCCAAATGGTTGAGAGGTAAAGATTGATATATAGGACGATAGTATTCGGACACCGGAAGTGTTCCGGGGGTACCGGGTACGTATCGGGTCACCGGAAAGGGGTTCCGGGCACCCCTGGCAAAGATATGGGCCTAATGGGCCAAGAGAGGAGCGCCACCCATATAGGCAGAACTTGGAGGGGAAGGAAAGAGGGGAAGAGAGAAACGAAGGGGAGGGATTCAGCCTCCCCCTTCCTTCCCTCCTCCTTCCTCCCCCCTCCGATAATTATGGTAGGGGGGAGGGGGGGCGAATAGGACTAGGGCCCCAAGTAGGATTCCTCCTACTTGGGCGCCCCCTTGGCTGCTCCCTCTCCCTCCCACCTATATATACGAAGGGGGGAGGTGCCTACAAGACACACCAACATTGTTAGCCGTGTGCGGCGGCCCCTCCACAGTTTACGCCTCCGGTCATATTCACGTAGTGCTTAGGCGAAGCTCGGCGCGGATCACTTCACCATCACCGTCACCACGCCGTCGTGTTGACGAAACTCTCCCTCGACACTTTGCTAGATCAAGAGTTCGAGGGACGTCATCGAGTTGAACATGTGCCGAACTCGGAGGTGCCGTACGTTCGGTGCTTGATCGGTCGGAACGAGAAGAAGTTCGACTACATCAACCGCGTTGTCAAATGCTCCCGCTTTCGGTCTACGAGGGTACGTGGACACACTCTCCCCCTCTCTTTGCTATGCATCTCCTAGATGGATCTTGCGTGAGCGTAGGATTTTTTTTGAAAGTGCATGCTACGTTTCCCAACATTTCTCCTATTGGCTCGATAACCTTGGTTCTCACTGAGGGAAATACTTATCTCTACTGTATTGCTTCACCCTTCCTCTTCGGGGGAAATCCCAACGCAGCTTACAAGTAGCAAGGCCATGCTTTCGGTCTTTGGTTCGAGGGGTTGTTCGCGGGATCATTCATCGACGGTTCGAGGGACTCCAAGTACGATCTACACCTACAAGTTCTTCTTCTGCTGCAACTCGGTGACGGTAACAATCGTGATCCCAACCCATTATGCATCTTTGTATTGATCTTGGGTGTGCATAGATGCCATTATTTTTGTTTTCTACTATGTTTCCCAACACTTTGTTGATGAACCGACGCTGAAGAACAGCTGGAACAGGTGCAACCAAACGACGGCCAAAAGCGGATACCCTCAAGTGGGGATCAGTTGTAGCCCTTTCGATAAATAAGAGTGTCAAACCCAGTGAGGAGCTAAAGGTAGAATTGTTATTCTCTCAACTTCTATCGACCACCAGTACAACTCTATGCACACTAACGTTTGCTTTACCTAGAACAAGAAGTAAAACTACTTTGCATGAATAAAAAGATAGCTTTGCACGAATATAAAGAGAACAATAAAGTAGGGGTTTTTGGAAGAACAATAATAAAAGGATTGTCCCTAGGAAATTGGATATGAGACGTGTGATAGTCATCATGCATACTTATGACAGAGAGGCCTAAGCTAACATACTTTCCGTACTTGGATCATATGTTCTTATGATTGTAACTCTAGCAAGCATCCGCAAATCCTAAATATTCATTAAGGTAAATCCCAACCATAGCAGTAAGTTAAAAGTCCCCTTTAATACCATATGCAACAACTCACAAACTCGAGTTTAGATTTCAGTCATTCCCGCAACCCACTATAAGCAAATCATTAACATACGACAACACATACAACGGAAACCCCACACATTTGCGCTAGACGGCACACACCATAAGATAATAGCATAACATACAACTCATATCAACCATACATACCACAATTAGCCCATAGGACAAAAGAAACTACTCAAACATAATAGAGGTGCCACACATCATTGGATAATAACATATATCATAGAGCACCATGTTCAAGTAGAGATTTACAGTGAGGTGAGAGAGACTACACCGCTGGATAGAGGGGGGAAAGTTGTTGATGATCTCGGCGATGCTGTTAGAGTGGATCATCGTCGTGATGGTTCCCCCGGCGGCTGATGTCTACTACGTAACTTGTTCTTGTAGACTTGTGTTGGGCCTCCAAGCATAGAGTTTTGTAGGACAGTAGCAATTTTCCCTCAAGTGGATGACCTAAGGTTTATCAATCCATGGGAGGCGTAGTATGAAGATGGTCTCTCTCAAACAACCCTGCAACCAAATAATAAAAAGTCTCTTGTGTCCCCAACACACCAAATACAATGGTAAATTGTATATGCGCACTAGTTCGGCGAAGAGATGGTGATGAAAATGTAGTAATGATAGTAGATATTGATTTTTGGAATAGGAACAATAAAAACAGCAAGATAGTAATTGATAAAACGGAGCACAAACGGTATTGCAATGCTTGAAAATGAGGCCTAGGGTCTGTACTTTCTCTAGTGCAATCTCTCAACAATGCTAATATAATTGGACAACATAACAACCCCTCAACGTGCAACGAAGAATCACTCCAAAGTTCTTATCTAGCGGAGAACATAAGAAGAAATTGTTTGTAGGGTACGAAACCACCTCGAAACTATTCTTTCCGATCGATCTATCCAAGAGTTCGTACTAAAATAACACAAAATAATTTCAGATTCATAATACTCAATTCAACACAAAGAACCTCAAAGAGTCCCCCAAGATTTCTCCCGGAGAAACAAAGACAAGAACGTGCATCAACCCCTATGCAAAGATTACCCCAATGTCACCTCGGGAATCCACGAGTTGAGTGCCAAAACATACATCAAGTGAATCAATGTGATACCCCATTGTCACCACGAGTATTCATTTGCAGGACATATATCAAGTGCTCTCAAATCCATAAAAGTATTCAATCCGATAAAATAAAATCTCAAAGGGAAAACTCAATTCATCACAAGATAGAGAGGGGAAAACACCATATGATCCGACTATATTAACAAAGCCCGCGATACATCAAGATCGTGACATCTCAAAAACACGAGAGAGAGAGAGATTAAACACATAGCTACTCGTACAAACCCTCAGCCCCGAGGGTGGACTACTCCCTCCTCATCATGGTGGCCGCCAGGATGATGAAGATGGAAACCGGTGATGATTTCCCCCTCCGGCGGAGTGCCGGAACGGGGTCTAGATTGGTTTTCGGTGGCTACAATGGCTTGCGGCGGCGGAACTTCTCATCTAGGGTTACCCCAAGTTTTTTTTGAATATTTGGTGATTTATAGGGCAAAGAGGGGGTGTGGGAGGCCACCGAGGTGGGCACAACCCACCTGGGCGTGCCTGGGCCCCTAGGCGCGCCCTATTGGGTTGTGCCCCCCTCGGGGCACCCCCCAGGTGCTTCTCTGGCGCACTGGATGTCTTCTGGTCCATAAATAATCCACAAAAACTTTCGCGGTGTTTGGACTCCGTTTGATATTGATTTCCTGCGATGTAAAAAACAAGCAAAAAACAAAAACTGGCACTGGGCACTGGGTCAATAGGTTAGGACCAAAAAATGATACAAAGTTGCTATAAAATGATTGTAAAACATCCAAGAATGATAAAATAACAACATGAATACTTCATAAATTATAGATACGTTGGAGACGTATCAACATCCCCAAGCTTAATTCCTACTCGCGCTCGAGTAGGTAAATGATAAAAGTAATAATTTATGAAGTGTGAATGCTAGCGAAGTGCATAAGTTTGATCAATGATAATTTCAATCACTTTTCCTAGCATCATAATAGCAATTCTTTCTCATAGAACTCATCATGTTAAAGTAGCAACCAATTCACATGTTAAGGTTCAAACAATGAATGCTCTTGAAACTCAACAACCTATATTCTTAATTAGTCACAAAACAATTGCAATTCAACTTATTCAATAGAGTCTAAGTAAGAGCTCCACATACTCAACTATCATATAGTCTTCTATGATTGCTAACACTCACCGCATACACATGAGCAAAACGTTTCAACCGGACACATAGAAAGATAGGGGCTTATAATTTCGCCTCCCAACGTATTCACCTCAAGGGTGATGTCAACAATAATAACTTATGCTACCCATATTCAACTGGACATATGTGCCTAGATCTTTCCTCACCACATGATGCTTGCCAAAGGAGAAAAATAAAAAGGAGTAGAGAGAAAAACTTTGACTCTTGCATAAAAGTAAATACATAAAGTAAAAGATAGACCCTTCGCAGAGGTAAGCAGAGGTTGCCATGCACTTATTTGTTTGTATGCTCAACCCCTTAGTGCAAAAGAATGTCACATTATATTTCCCCTTGTTATGGCAACCTTTATTATGCAGTCTGTCGCTTTTGTTCTTTACCATCACAAGTTCGTACAACGCTCAATTTTCTCTTACACTAAATGATCTCACACTTTTAGAAGCAATTTTTATTGCCTAATTGCACCGATGACAACTTACTTGAAGGATCTTACTCAATCCTTTGGTAGGTATGGTGGACTCTTGAAAATAAGATTTGGGTTTAAGGGTTTTTGGATGCACAAGTAGTATCTCTACTTGGTGCGGAATTTTTGGCTAGCAAAGATGGGGGGCAAGCACCACATGTTGAAGGATCTATGACAATATAACTTCTACGTGAATATGAACAAACATAAATCATTACGTTGTCTTCCTTTTCCAACGTCAACAATTTTGGCATATAATATTTTGATGGGGGCTCACAATCACAAAAGATTTCCAAGATAGTGTATTTGCATGTGAAAGTTCTCTTCCTTATAGTAATCATTCATGAATTGCTTGTATGACCAATATTGTGATTGTCAAGCTTCAAAACATTTCACTTTCTAAACCCAATGTGAAGCTACCACTAGGCATGATATGAACATATAATTTCAACTTCATTACATTCAGTTTATTCAACAATTTACTCATAGGATATAAGTGAAGCACAAGAGTAAATGACAAGCTACTCCAAAAAGATATAAGTGAAGATCAAGCGAGTAGTTAAGCAAATGGGTATCCAATTATGGATTCTCTCTTATTTAAAAACTTTCAACCCGAAGTATTTTATTAATACAGGAAGCAAAACAAAATAAAATGACATTCCAAGAATAGCACAACTCATGTGAAGAAGCAAAAACTTAGGCTCAACCGATACTAACCGATAATTGTTTATGAAGAAAGGTGGGATGCCTACCGGGGCATCCTGATACGTCTCCAACGTATCTATAATTTATGAAGTATTCATGCTGTTATATTATCATTCTTGGATCTCTTACAATCATTTTATAACAACTTTATATCATTTTTTGGGACTAACCTATTGACCCAGTGCCCAGTGCCAGTTGCTGTTTTTTGCTAGTTTTTTACATCGCAGGAAATCAATATCAAATGGAGTCCAAACCCCGCGAAACTTTTTGTGGATTTTTTATGGACTAGAAGACATCCAATGGGCCAGAGCAGCACCTAGGGGGTGCCCCGAGGGGGGCACAACCCACCAGGGCGCGCCTGGGGGCCCAGGCACGCCCAGGTGGGTTGTGCCCACCTCGGTGGCCTCCCGCACCCCCTCTTTGCCCTATAAATTGCCAAATATTCCAAAACCCTTGGGGGTAGCCCTAGATCAGAAGTTCTGCCGCCGCAAGGCTCTATAGCCACAAGAAACCAATCTAGACCCCGTTCCGGCACCTTGCCGGAGGGGGAGATCATCACCGGTTGCGATCTTCATCATCCTGGCGGCCACCACGATGAGGAGGGAGTAGTCCACCCTCAGGGCTGAGGGTTTGTACCAGTAGCTATGTGTTTAATCTCTCTTTCGTGTTCTTGAGATGTCACGATCTTGATGTATCGCGGGCTTTGTTAATATAGTCAGATCATATGGTGTTTTCCCCTCTCTATCTTGTTGTGATGAATTGAGTTTTCACTTTGAGATTTCGTTTTATCTGATTGAAACTTTTATGGATTTGAGAGCACTTGATATATGTCTTGCATATGAATACTCGTGGTGACAATGGGTATCATATTGATTCACTTGATGTATGTTTTGGCACTCAACTCGCGGATTCCCGAGGTGACATTGGGGTAATCTATGCATAGGGGTTGATGGACGTTCTTGTCTTTGTTTCTCCGGTAGAAATCTTGGGGCACTCTTTGAGGTTCTTTGTGTTGGATTGAGTATTATGAATCTGAAATTATTTGGTGTTATTTTAGTACGAACTGTTGAATAGATCGATCGGAAAGAATAGCTTCGAGGTGGTTTCGTACCCTACAAACAATTTCTTCTTATGTTCTCCGCTAGATAGGAACTTTGGAGTGATTCTTCATCGCACTTTGAGGGATGGTTATATGATTCAATTATATTAGCATTGTTGAGAGATTGCACTAGCGAAAGTACGGACCCTAGGCCTTGTTTTCAAGCATTGCAATACCGTTTGTGCTCCGTTTTATAAATTTCTACCTTGCTGTTTTTATTTATTCAGATTATGAAAATATATTTCTACCATACATATTACACTTTTATCACCATCTCTTCACCGAACTAGTGCACCTATACAATTTGCCATTGTATTGGGTGTGTTGGGGACACAAGAGATTTCTTGTATTTGGTTGCAAGGTTGTTTGAAAGAGACCATCTTCGTCCTACGCCTCCCACGGATTGATAAACCTTAGGTTATCCACTTGAGGGAAAATTTCTACTGTCCTACAAAACTGTGCGCTTGGAGGCCCAACACGAGTCTACAAGAATAAAGTTGCAAAGTAGACATCACATCCCCAAGCTTCGATGCTTGAGACTTCTTGGAATATTAACTTGGGATGCCTTGGGCATCCCCAAGCTTGAGCTTTTGTGTCTCCTTAATTCCTTTTATATCATGGTTTCCCTAAATCTAAAAAACTTCATCCACACAAAACTCAACAAGAACTCCTGAGATAAGTTAGTATAAACCAATGCAAAAACCTTATCATTCTCTACTGTAGCAAATCACAAAAAATATTATTCAACATTGCATACTAAATGCCTCTGCATATTTAATACTCCTATCCTCAAATAGAATTATTAAACAAGCAAACATATGCAAACATAATAGCAATCTGCCAAAACAGTACAGTCTGTAAAGAATGTACGAGTATCAATACTTCTTTAACTCCAAAAATTATGAAACTTTACCACACTGTAGAAAATTTTTCAGAGCTTAGTGTGCAAAAAGTTTCAACATTTTATCACATTCTGTCTTTTCTCGGTAATTTTTGCAACTCATATACTTGCAAAATAAGCATGGTAAAGGCTATCCTTGACATTTTTATTGAAAATAAAGATGCAAAACATTATTATAAATAACAGCAAGCAAATACTAGCAAAATAAAATGACGCTCCAAGCAAACACATATCATGTGACGAATGAAAATATAGCCCCAAGTGAGGTTACCGATAATGTTGGAGACGAAAAGAGGGGATGCCTTCCGGGGCATCCCCAAGCTTAGTTGCTTGGATCTTCCTTGAATATTACCTTTGGGTGCCTTGGGCATCCCCAGTCTTAGGGTCTTGTCACTCCTTATTCTCCTCATATTGACATCTCACCCAAAACTTGAAAACTTCAATCACACAAAACTTAACGGAACTTCGTGAGATAGGTTAGTATGATAAAGAGCAAACCATTTCACTTTGGTACTGTCAAAAACAAGATTCATAATTGTGTCCACACAATGGCTACTGTAGCATATCATTTCCACAATTTATATTGAGCAATATAAGCCATAGAAACTAGGAAACAAGCAAATTATGCATTGAAAACAGAATCTGTCAAAAATAGGACAGTCTGAAGTAATCTGTACTCCAACCATACTTCTGTAACTCCAAAAAATCTGAAAAATTAGGACAACATAGAAAATTTGTATATCTATCACCTGTAAAAAATTCAGATCAAAAACACATTCCAGTGAATTTTCAACATTCCTGGACTGAGCAAAAAAGTTTCTGTTTTTGCACCGAATCAAGTCAACTATCATCCACACTATCCCAAAGGCTTTACTTGGCACTTTATTGAAACAAAAAGCAATAAAACATGATTACTACAGTAGCTTAGTCATGTGAACACACAAAAACAGTAGGTAAAAGTGTTGGGTTGTCTCCCAACAAACGCTTTTCTTTCATGCCTTTAAGCTAGGCATGAAACATAAAGAGAGCATCATGAAGCATAAGTTCCTATCTCATAATAATTTTCAGTAGCATCATGAATAGATTCATCAATATAACCATCACATAAAGCATTCTTTTCATGATCCACAAGAATAGAAATTTTATTACTCTCCACATAAGAAAATTTCTTCTCATTCACAATGGTGGGAGTATCATATGAAACTCGAATACTTTAAATAGTTTCCATATTAAAAGCGTAATATTCAGGAAAATGGTAATCATAACTATGACAAGTTTTATAAATATAATCATCACTACTTTTTATAACATAAGTATCATCATAATAATCATCATAAGTAGCAACTTTGTTCTCATCATAGATAGGAGGCATGCAATCATCATAGCAAATTTGATCATTCAAAGTAGGGGGGCTAAAAATATCATCTTCATTAAGCATATCATCCTCAAGCTTGGGACAAACATTAATTGCAGCAAATAAATTCTCAAACATGTCAGTCTCATCAAACATAGCATCCCCAAGCTTGTGACTTTGCATATCATAAGCATAATCACTCTCATCATTAATAGTATGAATAGCACCAACAGTATAACAATTGCTATCATCATAATTTCCCAAGTTGGCGCCAAAAAGATTTCCAAGCTTATAAGAAGTATCATTATCTTTCCAATCATAATCATCACAACAAGCAATAGGCATAACAAAATCATCATCAATAGTGCTCTCGGACATTGTGCCATAAGACATAGAAGCAATATCATCATCAAGTGCATCATCTTCCACAATTATTTTTGATTCGTTTTCACGAGGCCCAACAATAATAGGAGCAACATTATTTGGGAGAGATACCTTTTTACCTCTATTCTTTCTTCTTTTCTTCTTCTTCACCACATCATGTGTGGATTTAATTAATTTTTTCAAGCTTCGTATTGATGAGATTGGTTGAATAGGGAGCTCATCCTCATCACCTATTTCATCATGGGACACAATAGGAGGGAAAGTGGACATCTTTACCCTTTAATTAGTATTCCTTTTACATTCTATTGGTTTTCCCATCTTTCTATAGTTGGCAATATAAGCATTCTCATTGCAATTTACCATGCGAAATATATAGATATTCTCTAGCTTAGTTTCAATGTCGTCCGTGAGAATGAATACTTCAAACCAACTATATTTGTGTGTAAATTCTTCACTCCCCAAAAATAGACAAAGCTCATTATAAAGTTCAAGGGTGATCAAATTATTGCAATATTTGGACACGACTCGATCATGAAAAAGCATGCATTGGAAATTAAGGTGACCAACTTTATTGCAAAGTGCACAAGTAATAGGACAAAGAGAGCATAATTTTGTAGCAAATTCATATATCACTTTGAGCAAAGAATTGGTTCTATCATGTTTATCTTCCCTATAAGGCACTTCTTCACAAACTTTATGCACTCCACAAAAATTGACATGCTTAAAAGAAACGTTTTTATCATGACTTGTGCAATCATCATTAGCATTTTGGATATTCAAAGAATCCATACTAACAACATTGCAATCATGCTCATCATTCAAACATTTTGTGCCAAACATTTTATTGACTTATTCTTCTAACAATTGAGCACAATTTTCCGATCCATCATTTTCAAGAACGATATTATAAAGATGATCAATAATATGATGCGACCTCAATTCCATTTTTATGTAGTTTTTCTTTTATAAACCAAACTAGTGATAAAACAAGAAACTAAAAGATTCAATTGCGAGATCTAAAGATATACTCCCTCCGTTCGAAATTACTTGTCGCAGAAATGGATGTATCTACACGTATTATAGTTCTAGATACATCCATTTCCGAGACAAGTAATTCCGAACGGAGGGAGTACCTTCAAGCACTCACCTCCTCGACAACGGCGCCAGAAAAGAGCTTGATGTCTACTACACAACTTGTTCTTGTAGACTTGTGTTGGGCCTCCAAGCGCAGAGTTTTGTAGGGCAGTAGAAATTTTCCCTCAAGTGGATGACCTAAGGTTTATCAATCCGTGGGAGGCGTAGGATGAAGATGGTCTCTCTCAAACAATCCTGCAACCAAATAATAAAAAGTCTCTTGTGTCCCCAACACACCAAATACAATGGTAAATTGTATAGGTGCACTAGTTCGGTGAAGAGATGGTGATACAAGTGTCGTAATGATAGTAGATATTGATTTTTGTAATAGGAACAATAAAAAACAGCAAGTTAGCAATTGATAAAACGGAGCACAAACGGTATTGCAATTCTTGAAAATGAGGCCTAGGGTCCGTACTTTCGCTAGTGCAATCTCTCAACAATGCTAATATAATTGGATCACATAATCATCCCTCAACGTGCGATGAAGAATCACTCCAAAGTTCTTATCTAGCGGAGAACATAAGAAGAAATTGTTTGTAGGGTACGAAACCACCTCGAAGCTATTCTTTCCGATCGATCTATCCAAGAGTTTGTACTAAAATAACACCAAATAATTTAAGATTCATAATACTCAATCCAACACAAAGAACCTCAAAGAGTCCCCCAAGATTTCTACCGGAGAAACAAAGACAAGAACGTGCATCAACCCCTATGCAAAGATTACCCCAATGTCACCTCGGGAATCCGCGAGTTGAGTGCCAAAACATACATCAAGTGAATCAATATGATACCCCATTGGCACCACGAGTATTCATTTGCAAGACATATATCAAGTGCTCTCAAATCCATAAAAGTATTCAATCCGATAAAACGAAATCTCAAAGGGAAAACTCAATTCATCATAAGATAGAGAGGGGAAAACACCATATGATCCGACTATATTAACAAAGCCAAAGATACATCAAGATCATGACATCTCAAAAACACGAGAGAGGGAGAGAGAGAGAGAGAGAGAGAGAGAGAGAGAGAGAGATTAAACACATAGCTACTGGTACAAACCCTCAGCCCTGAGGGTGGACTACTCCCTCCTCATCATGGTGGCCGCCGGGATGATGAAGATGGCCACCGGTATGATGTCCCCCTCCGGCGGAGTGCCGGAACGGGGTCTAGATTGGTTTTCGGTGGCTACAGAGGCTTGCGGCGGAGGAACTTCTCATCTAGGGTTACCCCGAGGGTTTTTGGAATATTTGGTGATTTATAGGGCAAAGAGGGGGTGCGGGAGGTCACCGAGGTGGGCACAATCCACCTGGGCGCGCCTGGGCCCCCAGGCGCGCCCTGGTGGGTTGTGCCCCCTCGGGGCACCCCCAGGTGTTGCTCTGGCCCATTGGATGTCTTCTGGTCCATTAAAAATCCACAAAAAGTTTTGTGGTGTTTGGACTCCGTTTGATATTGATTTCATGCAATGTAAAAAACAAGCAAAAAACCGCAACTGGCACTGGGCACTGGGTCAATAGGTTAGTCCCAAAAAATGATATAAAGTTGATATAAAATTATTGTAAAACATCCAATAATGATAAAATAATAGCATGAATACTTCATAAATTATAGATACGTTGGAGACGTATCAGCGGCGCTCCAGTGCCACCAGGAGAGAGGGGGAGAGATCCCCCCTCCTTCTTCTTCTTGCTAGGCCTTCCCTCTAGATAGGAGAAGGGTTCCCCCTCTGGTGCTTGGCCCCCATGCCTCCTGGAGGGCGGGATCCCCTCCAAGATTTGATCTCCCCTCTCTTTTCTCTAGGTTTTCTTGTCGGTTTACTGTTTCTACGTCCGAGCACCGTTTCTTAAATTGCCGAAGGTCCGTAACTTCGATCGGGCTGAAATTTTCGTTGGAAATATGCCCTAGAGGCAATAATATTGTATTATTATATTTCCATATTCATAATTAAGTTTTTATATTTCATGCTACAACTGCCATGATCCTGGAATATGTGATTTAGTGGAAAACTCATATGCACGTGTGAAATGATAAACGGATAAAATAAAGGTTCCTAATCTCACCTCTAAGACTAGCTCAAGTATTCTTGGTGATCAAGTTTTCCGGATCTTAGGATATTATTAAGTGTAACGATAGTCCTAAAACAACATTGAGATTATGACGTTGGAAGAACGATCATATTGAATCGACCCAATCTTGCTTATTATGAATTGAGATAATATCGTCTATAACCAATTGTAATAACACGGACTGTTAACTTGTGATTTTCCTCCTTGGACCATGAGAGTATCGTGGTCACTACTTACCGTATGGTTGATTTTGGGGTTGCTCAAACATCACCTGTGACACGGTGATCATAAAGACAACTTACAGGCTCATTGAAAAGTTTGACAAGTGGCACTACCAAAAAAAGACACATCCGTGGCATTTTGGGCTGAATGAATTTTTTTTCTGTCATGGTTATGACACTTCTATGATGATAATTGTGACAAAACCCGATATCATCATAGATGTGGTGGGCTCCTACTTCTATGACAAAAAATCATGATAGAAAATGGGCTTTTCGTACTGGGCGGGCCGGAGACGCAGCTGCATGACATTCTTTGGGCCGTCCATGACGGGAAAAACCGTGGTAGAAGCGAGGGCGAGGAAAATATCGGGGAGTTCCCGGTTACGGTGGGTGGTCGGGGCCGAGCGATGCACTGCGGTTTGCGCGTTTCTCTCGTGTACGCGCGTGTGTGGGAGGCGTTGGCTAACTGAACCCGGAGCAATCGCACGTTACTGAACCCTAGCGATCAGTCCCTTGGCTATTAACTGAACCTGAGCGATTCACTCGCTGTTGGCTGAACCCGAGCAATTCCTTCGTTGCTGCTGCTAACTGAACCCGAGCGATCGATCACTGTTGCTGCTTACTGAAGCCGATCGAGCCCCCGTGCGAGACGTAGCCAGCCGGTGTTGGGTTGCCTCTTGATGAACAGTGATCGTTGCTACCGTGCACGCGGTACATAGAACGAGTCGAAACGTGGTGAGTCGAGCCGGTTGGTTGGCTGTGGCTAAATAGTTCCCGGTGGGGTTGGATGAACAAGACCCCGTGGTAGTAGGCCGTTGCCGCTGGATGAACAGGACCCCAAGGAGGCCGCCACACCCCATCCGGTTGGGGGTGGATGAACAGGACCCCGTGGAGGGCTGGATGAACAGCAGGCGGTGGAGGCTGGATGAACAGCAGGCGTGGATGAACAGTAGCTCATGGAGGCTAGAGGAGGTCGACGGTGGATGAACAGTAACCCATGGAGGCTGGAGCGAGGTGGTAGACAGTGGATGAACAGGACCCCGTTTCGACCGTAGGCACTCCAACACAAGTCCGTTTCCTCCGTTTACTTGAACACAAGTCCGTTTCCTTCGTTTTGCGGTACGCCAGACCCCTCTCGATGAACATGATCCCGTTTAGACCGTGGCCGGTCGAACAGAAGGCCGTTTCCTCCGTTCTGTAGTGTGCTAGACCCCGTTTCGGCTGTTCCATCCAAGCCGGTTGGCTCCCGTTGAACAGGACGCATTCCGACCCAGTCGGTTACCTCCCGATGAACAAGACGCTGTTTCTCCGTTCTGACCCAGCCGGTTCGCTACCCGATGAACAAGATGCCGTTGCTGCCGTCCGTTGCCTCTCCATGTACACAAGCCCTGGTCGTCCGTATATATGCGCGAGTACGCGCTCGAGACCCTGCCCGTATGTATGTACGTGGCCGTATGTTTTGCCCTGTGGTTGTACATACGTGTACAGGACTTAGACGGGACTGCGTGAACTGCTATGTTGGGTGCTCTACAACGACATGTGCCACTACTTACTCGGCCACGGTTCATACTTGCAGAGAGACCGATCGACCAGTATGTACGTACACGTTCGCGATCAGACAGGCAACGCTACATATGCTTTGACCGGGTGGGTCCCAGCGGTCAGGGAGGATAAGGACGCACTTCCTTGCGTGCGAAGATATAGCTGGTCGGTCCCAGCTGTGAGGGGGAGGAATCGTTTTTATTTTGCGAGTAATAAGGAGGCACTTCCTTGTGTTCGAAGATGTAGTTGGTGGGTCCAGCTGTCAGCCTCACCGCCTAAAGTCCTCTTCCGATGGCTGTCCTTCGTTGACCATGTTGACCATGCCGTGCCGAGAGCACCAAGGAAGTGGACGATGGCGAGGCCTAGGAAGGGAACGACGCGGAGCCGGGGAAGACGTAGTAGTGGATGCCCACGCTGAGGGGAGTACTTGGGTTGACTGCTTCGGCTGCGGTGTGAGGCTGCCGTCGCCGGAGAATAACGGGAGGTGTGGGTGAGTATAGAGGGATGGCATGGCCAGTGGTGGCAGCACAGCCGGACACGGGAGGCAGGAGCAGGCGGCACAGCTGGCGCTAGTTTGGGCGGCTGGAGCAAGATGACCAGAGGTTGAAGAAGCACGACGGCCGTTGGATGGACATCGTACGGTCACTGCAGCTAGAATCGTTTATATTGACTAAGTTGACAAAGCCCTTGGTACGCGTCAACTTAGTAGGCCCACAAGTTAGCCTCTGAAACGGTGCGCCCCAGATGTCAGGGGGAGGAATAATTTTTTGGGCGGCTGAAGCAAGAATATCCGAGATTGAAGAAGAAGCACGCACCCGTTAGACGGACATCCAACAGCCACTGCTGCTAGAACCGTGTGTTGACTATAAGTTGACAAAGCCTTGCATACACGTCAACTTGTTTTTTTAGGATATGCGTCAACTTAGTAGGCCCACAAGTGTGTGGCAGAGAACATATAGCCCATTTGCAATTCGTAAGAATGTACAACCCATTTTTGAATTATAATGGAATTTACAACAGCCTATTTACAGTTTGTTAAAAGTACAACCCATTTTCTAGCTAGGATAACGATTAATAATTTCAACCAACCGCTCAAAACAAAATACAATAAAATTTCCCACATTTTGATAGGATCCAAAATATTTTTATGCCGAAATTTCTAGTCAGATTAAATATAATTTCAAAATAAATATGTATTACGTAAAAATCCAACGAAATATTGCGCGTGTAACAATAAATGAAATTAAAATTTTCAAAATCCAAAAAAAATATTTTTTAAAACTAATTACGTGTTTGGTGCATTTTTTTATAGTTACTGCCCAGTTTTTATAATTACATCCCATTTATTATTTTTTAAAGCCCATTTTCTTGTTAAGCCTAATGCATCCCTCCTAGGAAAGATTTGCAGCCCAGCGGGGCGGAGAATAACAAGTTGACCTTGCCTGGGTATTCCTCAAAAAAAAAAGTATAGCTGGGCTAGAAATTTTCAGCTTGAAAAAAATAAAATCTGGGCTGGATATCTGGCCTGGGCTAGACGGGCCACAGCCCGCCCAGTTAATACCCTGCTCTCCTCTGAACAACAACAAAAACATCGCTCAAGAAAAACTCTGCAGTGCTCACACCTCAAAAACACAAATGCTGCCCGAGCTGCTTGGTCCCAGCTGTCGGCCGCTCCTTGTGCAATTCTCTCGTTTATTGACTACATAGGTTGACAATGGTGTGGGACCGTGATGTCAGGAAACCAGGAGGAAGCAAAAAAAATTATAGTTGTATATAATAAGGAGGCACTTGCGTACGTGCGGCAATGGCCCTGCTGGGTCCCACTGTCATCCTCTCCAAGTAAAGTCATCTCCTCATTCCTGATGTCCGTGAGCGCAACAACTCGAAGGATGATGGAGAGGGCCTCGCGGGCCCTACGGATGGTCTGATACAGTGCCCGCTGCTCATCCTGGAAGCCAGGATCATAGGGCCACATGTCCGCGACGCCATTGTCGTTCGCTTGTTCGTCGGTGCTCGTTGAGGAGACGGAGGTTGCAGCACAAGTCCTCCTGTGCTAGTAGCTCTTCCGCCATTAGGGCGTCGAAGTGCGGCCGCACCTGCTCTACGGTGAACACGGCATGAACCGGCCTGGACAGTGGTGTCGGCTCCTGGTCGGAAGCTACATCCATCGTCTGATTGTGGTCGCTCAGCTCGGCGAGCTCGCTGGCGAGCCAGCATGTCCAGTTGCTGGACTGACCCGCTGCCAAGCATGAGTCTGACCGCCCTGGCCCACCCAGACCGCCTCCCTCGCCCGCGCGCTCTTTCCGCCCGAAACGGTCAGCGCCGCCCGCGCCGCTTCTCGGTGCAGGCGATTGCTCCGCGTTCAAACGACACAAGTGACGTCCGTCCGTCTGTCTGTCGCCCACATTAATGATACGCGGTTGCCGAGGCGGCTACTCCGGCGCCACCCGTCCATCTCTTCGCCGCCCACCATTGCTATATAAACTGCTGCGCCGGCCATAGCCGCAGTCATCTGCCTTCGTTCTCTTTCTCCTGTCCACATCACTACTGCCCACCATGGCTTCCTCGCGCTCTAGCACTCTTCGGGACGGGAGGACGACGGCCCACAAGGACAACGACATCCAAATGGAGAACATGGTAGTCGACGATCCGGCGCCAACCCCCTCCTTTGCGCCATCCTCGCTGGTGCATTGCACCATGACCATTGGCGAGCCCATGCCCAATACATGGACAGGTGAGGCAGAAGTGTCAGGAGCAGTTCCGAGAGACGCATGCCGACGCCGCCTACAACCACCATCTCCTCCAGGAGCACCTGCAGGCGGAGGAGCAGATCGACGCGGAGCGGGCGGAGCAAGAGGCGCTGCTCGACTCGTACCGCTCCGCCCGCGAGAGCCGCCTCGCGCACTGGCGGTACTGCATGCGAATGGCGGTGGTTGTGGCCGCCTACAAAGAGGGCGATGAAGCAGGTGAGGCGCTGTTTGGCGAGACCGAGGTCGAGGTGGAGGACAATGCCGGCTCCGCCGAGTCCCTGCTCTGTTGGCGTCGACGAGGCCCTGCTCCGCCAAGGCACCGCCGCGCCAACAACGAGGCAGAGGGCACCGCCAGCGCCGCCGATTCCCCGCCCCGCTGACACCAAGGGGGAAGATTTCCTCCGCTCCGCCGAGGCGCCGCCCTGCCGGCAATGAGACAGAGGACATCGCCAGCTCCGTCGAGGCCCCGCCCCGCTGCCAACGAGGCCACGCCACACAGAAAACAAGGAAGAGTAGAACACGGTAGGTCGCTGCCGTGCGGGTCCAAGTAAGGCCACCACTGCTACCCTCCGGTTGAAGCCAAGCTAGGTGGGTTGACCATTGACGGCCGATTAG
The DNA here is from genome assembly GCF_018294505.1 of Triticum aestivum. Lineage (NCBI taxonomy): Eukaryota > Viridiplantae > Streptophyta > Magnoliopsida > Poales > Poaceae > Triticum > Triticum aestivum. The sequence goes on along the minus strand of NC_057799.1, from coordinate 421,529,395 downwards.
CTTCTTGGTGGCGAGGTGGAGTCGGAGAGATGTGTTGGAGAAGGACGCTGCTTCAGTTACTTAACTGCAGGTGCAGTTGGGTCACTGACACGTGGGCCCAACAGGCATCTGGGCCACATGTCAGTTACGCAAAGCACCTGTAGTTAAGTCACCGAAGCTCAGTCCGCTGGAGAAGAAGCTTCTGTTCGGCTCAGCCAGACACGGGTGGGTAGCTTCGGTTAATTAATTATACCTCCAGTGCACCCCTTTTTAGTTGAAGAATGTATGAAATGTAATGAAATCCAGCATGTTTATATGAAATCCAACCGTGTATGAATGAATTTAGTTCGATTAGTTCGAATTCTTGTATCACTGGCATTGGATGAACATGCAAAACAATACGTACTAGCATTATTCCCAGGGTGATCACCTTGTTTGCAGCAGTTTCACATGTACTCCCTCCGGTCCTTTTTAGTCTGCAGCAGTTTCACCTCGTCTGAAGTCAAAGTATCTCTACTTTGACCAATCTTATAAAAAAAAGTATGAACATTCACAATGTAAAATCAACCGACTTGAAAGAAATCTAATATGCGAAGTAAAAAGGAACAGAGGGAGTACAAAGAGTTTGAGCAGCTTTTTAGCGTTCCTGTACATTGCAATCAAACACACAGGCCTGGCAATTCATAGAGAACATTCAAAACAATCGATGATTATGCTTCTCAGCGATTCACGTGTCAGAGCCAATATTTACTTCACAACTAAAGAATAAAGAAAAATCGATCGATGCTACTGACAGCAAAGGGCGTCCCATTCGAAAATATCAAACCCATGTCTTCTTGCCTCAATGAGCAAAATTTGACAAGGTTGTCCCATTCCAAAATGTCAAATGCGTGTTGTTTTGCGTACATCAATGAGCAAACTTTGACAAGGTTTTCCCATTCCAAAATATCAAATGCCTACGATTGTGAAATGGGCAGGGTTTGCCATCAGTTCGGACATTGACATGGCACCTCGTGCTAAATAAACCAGTTGTTCTTTTTGTGCAGTTCCACCAAAATCAACCAAATTCGCGCGTAGCTTTTATGATTTTGCCTTTATATGTTGCAACGCCTTGAACATGTCGGCACCTCCTTTCTTGTGGTGGAAATGAATGATTCCCATTGAAATCAAGCTGAGCACCCTTGTTTGCATAAATACAAAAAATGATTAGTAAAGCAAATTGTATTATAAATTTATAGTTTAAACAGGCACCTACACGGTCCATGTAGAGCACACTTTTAAAACATTGAACTCACCAGAAAGAATCCTAGAACAACATTGTACTTGCGCATCACAGCAAAAAGATGGAAATCTGTGAGTCCCTCTGAGCTGAAGTTAGTTTGGTCTTGCGGGGAGTAATGTAACCATCCTTCAACTGCTCCTTCTGAAGAGAAGATAGACTGGGCTTCATGATCCTGGCAAATCGAAACTAGTCACTTCACGTACTCCCTATTCTTCTTCAGAGGAGGATGATCCTGTTGTGCAAAGACAAGAGAACAACTGAATGCTAGCATCTGTTTGCTCAAAAAAAAGGGAAAGGAAATACTTAAAACAACCATTACATTAACAAAGGGAGTAACTGATGAAATGTATAGTCACAAAGAGATGCATCTCCTCATTATCCTCATAGGAAATGATATTATACCAAACACAACAGCTCAACTTGGTCTGTATTATTACTTAATTTTATCAGTGGCTATAATGGTGGCAAACCGGTGGATCAGTTTATTAGCAGCCTTAGATTAACATGCGGAACAATACCACTTTCTCATGAGAGTAGCTAAACAGTAGCACCACACCAATAGAGATGACAAAGCTCAATCATATGGATGAAATCCGTGGGCCGGTACCAACCTTTGTCAGGAGGCATATTGTGTAGAGCTAGCAGATGAACTGATGAAGCGCTTCTCCGGAACCATCCGTTATTATCTACTGTGGTTTCCAAGCTTACTATAAACTCCTCGATTAATTTAATGTTTCCAACATCTTCTTCTGTAGTTCCACTAAAATATATGTTATCTTCAAACAAGATCTCTGTTTGCACGAGTAGAGATAATTACATATTACATTAGGAGTGGCATCAAATCACAGAGGCAAAACAATTGCTCGTTCCAGCCATAGCAATAAATTAAGATGCAAAACTATATCATTACTTGTGTCATGACAGTTCCAGTGCTTCATTACAACACCGGGACTTGATTTTTGTTCTTCTTCCGCTCGTTCTTCCCCTTCATCACTTGGTTCAATAACAGACAAGCTTCGCCTTCAATGTAAGATTTGGCATGTCAATTAGGGAGCACAAGTATAGCACTAAACAACAACATTAATTTTCTGATGAAAGTGGCAAAATACAGACCAACAGCTGTGAAATATCCTTATCTTACCTCAATGGGATATTATGGTGCACATACAGATTGGAAGTCTTGTCTCCATTTGTGCAGTTCACTTAAATCAAGCCACATTACCGTATAAGTAGCACAACATATGAAAGTACACTGCACAATCATGTGAAAGAAGGCTAGTACTGACCTCTCATGACGTGGAATTCAAACAACTCACAAGAAGATCTGGAAAAAAATTGCCAACACGGATAGGAAGTCAGATCTCCTCTTGTGCAGTTCCACTAAGATCAAGCAATCAAGCAACGTTGTCGGTGTGACATTTTGGTTGAACTGCACAAAACACTCTTAAAACAAAAGTGTTTTGTGCAGTGCAACAAAAGGTCACAATAGCAACGAGGTGAAGTAGATAACCCTGTTTACACAGAGGTGCAAAGGAAACAACTAGTTGTCAATAACGGTGGATGACACAGAAGCCAACAAAAAGAAGCATCTAATTTATCTAAATAGGAAAGAAATCAAGACAGTATCATTTCTCAAACGGTGGCATTGATTCATATTAACAGAGAGATTATATTAACAATAAAATTCGTTAAACATGTAATTTGCTTTTAACTATGGCATTGCTTCAATTTTCTAGTGGCATTATTAGAGGGTGTTTGTTTAGAGGGACTTTTTGGTGTAGGGACAAAAAAATTCCCTTTTGGTCCCATCTAAACCAAGTAGGAGGGACTTTTAGGAACTAAAAGTGGGCATTTGGGACTAAAGAAAGAAGACCCTGAGGGAGAGTCTTTTTGGGACCTTTTCCAACAGTTGCCCCTCCCCCGCATCGCACCTTATCTCTATTAGTTCATTACTAGGGGTAACATGGTCTTTTAGCATGTCATTTAATAACCTCTAGTCCATGTTTAGTCCCTGGAACCAAGCAGGTTGGGACTAGGGACTTTTTAGTTGGGACTAAAAAAAGTCCTAGGACTTTTTAACCAAACAGGGCCTTAGATTAACAACAGCTAAAGAGTTGCATGTGACAGTGGACGCACCAGCACCATGTGCATCTACCGATGTATAAAGGGGTGATGCACAGTCTGTTGCAACTAAGAACAAACAACCAAGGAGCATATTTGTGTTTGTCCCAGTTTTGTTATCTTTAGACACCTTTCCCTATGTGAGGGCAGCAAATCTAGTCCTACTCAAACTCTACAGCCTTGTCCCCCAAAACAAAAAGATAAGTTTGTTATAGATGTGCGTACTGCATTTGTCATTGTTTTCCCTTTTCGACCAACGTAGGTGCTGGATAGCCAGTCTCCACTACTTTTCCCCTTCCTTTCCTCTTTGAACCACGTCCTAGATTCATTTTATACAACTTTCTCCACTACTTTCCCCCTTCCTTTCCTCTTTGAACCACGTCCTAGATTCATGCTATACAACTTTCCCCACTACTTTCCTGTTTGATCCAACACCTAGATTCGAGTGCAGAAGCCAAAAAAGCCCACATGCAGCTAGAGCAATGCATGTGGAATAAGTAAATTATACCTTAAGGTTCTCGGGGTGTGGCTCAGTGGGCGGCCGGAGGATGATCTGCCCACACTATCTACGACAACAAGGAAGAAGGGGGTCAGAGGCCCTCCTGCGCCGCCGCTGGGTGAAAGAGAATAGCTGCGCCGGTAGTGGATTCCCTCCCTCGCCGACGGCGACAGCGTTAAGCCTTCTTCCCTTCCCGACGGACAGATCTTGCCGGCTCCTTGACCAGCAGTGAGGGGGGGGGGAGAGAGAGAGAGAGAGGCCAACGAAGTCTTGTTTAGATCTGGAGAGGGTGAGAGAGTGTGAAGACAACAACTACAAGCGCTGAGGCTCCAGCGTGTATATATATAGTGGAGAGAGAGTGTGAAGAGTGCAAACCCTAGAAAACAAGCATCGAGGTTGCAATGTATATAGATGGAGTGGTTTTGTTTTTCTCTCCATACAAATCGTTTTAAATTGTGCATGAAATGAAACTCTTTTAACGTAGTGAAGAAAAATACTAGGGGCAATGCTAATACGTGAAGAAAATTTAACGCTCGAAGGAGTCAACTCGTAATTAACGCTGCACGCCTCCCAGTCGCGCTTACTAACGTTCACGTGTGGTACACGACCCTCCGAAGTGAACAACAACTAAACCACACACGGTCAAAATATCGGAAAGGTGGGCTGCACCATCCTCCAATTTTAAATATTTTGGGCACTTGTATTCGGCCTAAGTCAGTGTGCCACCGTATGTACGTTACAGCGGGTGCTAAGAAACTAGGGCGTATTGAGAGTAATTGCCATGGCATTTATTTGTAGGGTCACTTGCAAATTGTGAAACTCTATTCTCCTCTTATTTAGTGGATGAGGCAAATCTTTTTCCCCCGTTTCAGAAAAATAAACGAGAAATTCAATTTTAATTATTTAGTTTGTACACTTTGCTCTCTTCCAATAATTTTGGGCACTTGTATTCGACCTAAGCCAGTGTGCCACCGTATCTCGTACTACTCCCTCCGTCTAGGTGCAAGTCACGTTAGAAGGTGCAGCGGGACCAAGGTGCAAGCAGATTGGAGGAGAAGGAGAAACTTGACTGGTCCTTCCTCCAATCAAAGCCCTGATTTCTATCTCTAAACGCAACAATTAAGAGATGCCGTTTTAGCTACCATGCAGGGCCACATATTAACTCGCATGCAAGCCGACTTTGATTTCTTGACTGATCAACGCGTAGTTGCGCTCCATGCATTGGGTTTTCGGGGGAGATAACAAAGTAGAGTAAGTAACAACGCTCGCTAGCAATTAGGCTAGGAGGGGAGTGAGATGCGAAGTTAATGGACGACACCTAAACATTTTGGGAATATCTAATTTTCGTAAGATGACTTAACACCTAGACGGAGGGAGTACTACTCCTCAGTCCAGGTTTGATGGAATATTTGTCACCTCTTCTCTTCTTGTACGTACTCCATTTGTATCTCACTTCCTATGGCTTCGCACTCACACGATATTCCTATTCTATGAACCTGTGTCTGCGTGTGCGCGCGCACGCGCGCGCGCGCGTGTGTTTAACAGCGTGTGTGTGTGTGTTAGAGAGAGCGACACATGGACCTACTCCTACAGAGAGATGGTGTGTAGTGTACATTTAGCCACGAGAGTCGATGCATCCTCTCGTTTCTGGGCGTTGATACGTCTCCAACGTATCTATAATTTTTGATTGTTCCATGCTATATTATATTATGTTTTGGACATTAATGGGCTTTATTATACACTTTTATATTATTTTTGGGACTAACCTATTAACCGGAGGCCCAACCCAGAATTGCTGTTTTTTGCCTATTTCAGAGTTTCGCAGAAAAAGAATATCAAACGGAGTCCAAACGGAATGAAACCTTCGGGAACGTGATTTTCGGAACGAACGTGATCCAGAGGAGTTGGACCCTACGTCAAGACATCAACCAGGAGGGAACGAGGTAGGGGGCGCGCCCTCCACCCTCGTGGGCCCCATGTTGCTCCACCGGCTTCCTTCTTCCTCCTATATATACCTACGTACCCCCAAACTACCAGATATGGAGCCAAAAACCTAAGTCCACCGTCGCAACCTTCTGTACCCGTGAGATCCCATCTTGGGGCCTTTTCCGGAGCTCCGCCGGAGGGGGCATCGATCACGAAGGGCTTCTACATCAACACCATAGCCTCTCCGATGATGTGTGAGTAGTTTACCTCAGACCTTCGGGTCCATAGTTATGAGCTACATTGCTTCTTCTCTCTTTTTGGATCTCAATACAATGTTCTCCCCCTCTCTTGTGGAGATCTATTCGATGTAATCTTCTTTTGCGGTGTGTTTGTTGAGACCAATGAATTGTGGGTTTATGATCAAATTTATCTATGAACAATATTTGAATCTTCTCTGAATTCTTTTATGTATGATTGGTTATCTTTGCAAGGCTCTTCGAATTATCAGTTTGGTTTGGCCTACTAGATAGATCTTTCTTGCAATGGGAGAAGTGCTTAGCTTTGGGTTCAATCTTGCGGTGTCCTTTCCCAGTGACAGTAGGGGCAGCAAGGCACGTATTGTATTGTTGCCATCGAGGATAACAAGATGGGTTTTATATCATATTGCATGAGTTTATCCCTCTACATCATGTCATCTTACTTAAAGCGTTACTCTGTTCTTTTGAACTTAATACTCTAGATGCATGCTGGATAGCGGTCGATGTGTGGAGTAATAGTAGTAGATGCAGGCAGGAGTTGGTCTACTTGTCGCGGACGTGATACCTATATACATGATCATACCTAGATATTCTCATAACTATGCTCAATTCTGTCGATTGCTCAACAGTAATTTGTTTACCCACCGTAATACTTATGCTCTCGAGAGAAGCTTCTAGTGAAACCTATGGCCGCCGGGTCTATTTTCCATCATATTTATCTCCCGTCAACAAGTTATTTCTAGCGTCGTCTTTATTTTGCTTTCTTTACTTTGCATCTTTATTATAAAAATACCAAAAATATTATCTTATCATATCTATCAGATCTCACTCTCGTAAGTGATCGTGAAGGGATTGAAAACCCCTTTATTGCGTTGGTTGCGAGGATTTATTTGTTTGTGTAGGTGCGAGGGACTCGTGCGTGGCCTCCTACTGGATTGATACCATGGTTCTCAAAAACTGAGGGAAATACTTACGCTGCTTTACTAAATCACCCTTTCCTCTTCAAGGGAAAACCAACGCAGTGCTCAAGAGGTAGCAAGAAGGATTTCTGGCGCCGTTGCCGGGGAGTCTACGCAAAAGTCAACATACCAAGTACCGATCACAAACCCTTATCTCCCGCATTACATTATTTGCCATTTGCCTCTTGTTTTCCTCTCCCCCACTTCACCCTTGTCGTTTTATTCGCCCTCTCTTTTCTGTTCGCCTCTTTTTAGCTTCCTTATCGTTATGGCTAGTCCTCTATCTTCTCCGTTGTCTCCCGAGAATGAAGTTCTTAATTTTAAGCAAAGGGAGGGAGAAAATCTAAAAGACGCTTGGTATAGAATTTGCAATGCTCAAAATAGATCTACCAGGAAGCAATCTACTTCCGTTCTTCTCTGCAATTTTTATGTAGGCGCTACTCCTTAGTACAGATATATCCTTGATACCATTACTGGAGGGAATTTCTTAGGTAGCCATACTTTTGATTCTTATAATGCCATGATAGATTTGTTTGGCTCACCACCTCTTTCGGTTAATGGAATTATGTTAACTTTGGAGCATGTAATGCAAAGACTTGAAATTATTGCAAATAAAGATGCTACCGTAGAGCTAATTGAAAATTTGGATAAAAAGATCCACAACCGAATTACCCAATATGGATCTAAAGTAGGAGTCACTTTGAAAAATATTAAGGAGAAGGAACCCATAGTTAATGAAAGAATAAATCAGGATTCTACTAGAATTGATAAACTTGAGGGCATCATTACCAACTTGGGAACCGTTTTTTCTTTCGTAAAGAATACTCCAAGTCCTCCAACTAAAATTGCCAAGTTTATGCATGTTCCTAAAAATAAGGGTGAATCCTCTAGTAAGGAAACTGCGGATCTCAAATCTATAAGTATTCATCCCAATCTTTTTGCTATCATTAAGGAACCATTTGCTACAAATGAATTTTTCAGTTATGTGCCTAGAAGTTTGATAATTAATAAAAATAAAGAAACTCCTAAGGATGATAGATGTCTCATTGAAGAATTTCCTATCAAAGATGGCAATACCTAGATCTATCCTTGCTTTTATGCCTAGCTAGGGGCGTTAAACGATAGCGCTTGTTGGGATGCAACCCAATTTTATTTTTAGTTTTGCTTTTTGCTTCTGTTTAGGAATAAATATTTGATCTAGCCTCTGGTTAGATGTGTTTTTATGTTTTAATTAGTGTTTGTGCCAAGTTTAACCTATAGGATCTTCTTGGATGATAGTTATTTGATCTTGCTGAAAATTACAGAAACTTTCTGTTCATGAAAATAATTATTAAAAATCACCGGAACGTGATAAAATATTGATTCCAATTGCTGATGATCAATAAACAAATTGTCTAGGTCGTCCTATTTTTGCTGAATTTTTGGAGTTCCAGAAGTTTGCGTTAGTTACAGATTACTACAGACTGTTCTGTTTTTGACAGATTCTGTTTTTCGTGTGTTGTTTGCCTATTTTGATGAAGCTATGGCTAGTAAAATAGTTTATAAAACATAGAGAAGTTGGAATACAGTAGGTTTAACACTAATATAAATAAAGAATGAGTTCATTACAGTACCTTGAAGTGGTGTTTTGTTTTGTTTCGCTAACGGAGCTCACGAGATTTTCTGTTAAGTTTTGTGTTGTGAAGTTTTCAAGTTTTGGGTAAAAGATTTGATGGATTATGGAACAAGGAGTGGCAAGAGCCTAAGCTTGGGGATGCCCATGGCACCCCAAGATAATCTAAGGACACCAAAAAGCCAAAGCTTGGGGAAGGCCCGGAAGGCATCCCCTCTTTCGTCTACTTCCATCGGTAACTTTACTTAGAGCTATATTTTTATTCACCACATGATATGTGTTTTGCTTGGAGCGTCTTGTATTATTTAAGTCTTTGATTTTTAGTTTACCACAATTATCTTTGCTGTACACACCTTTTGAGAGAGACACACATGATTCAGAATTTATTAGAATACTCTATGTGCTTCACTTATATCTTTTGAGTTATATATTTTTTGCTCTAGTGCTTCACTTATATCCTTTAGAGCACGGTGGTGATTTTGTTTTATAGAAACTATTGTTCTCTCATGCTTCACTTATATTATTTTGAGAGTCCTACGAAACAGCATGGTAGTTTGCTTTGACAATGATAGGCATTCAAGATTAGTAAAAAAATTCTTATGAGTGTGTTGAATATTATGAGAAGTTTGATACTAGATAATTGTTTTGAGATATGAAGATGGTGATATTAGAGTCATGCTAGTTGAGTAGTTTTGAATTTGAGAAATACTTGTGTTAAAGTTTGTGATTCCCGTAGCATGCACGTATGGTGAACCGTTATGTGATGAAGTCGGAGCATGATTTATTTATTGATTGTCTTCCCTATGAGTGGCGGTCGGGGACGAGCGATGGTCTTTTCCTACCAATCTATCCCCCTAGGAGCATGCGCGGAATACTTTGTTTTGATAACTTGTAGATTTTTGCAATAAGTATATGAGTTCTTTATGACTAATGTTGAGTCCATGGATTATGCACACTTTTTCTCCTTCCTCCATTGCTAGCCTCTCTAATACCGCGCACTTTTCGCCGGTATCATACACCCACCATATGCCTTCCTCAAAACAGCCACCATACCTAGCTATCATGGCCTTTCCATAGCCATTCCGAGATATATTGCCATGCAACTTACCACTGTTCCGTTTATTATGACACGCTCCATCATTGTCATATTGCTTCGCATGATCATGTAGTTGTCATCGTATTCATGGCAAAGCCACCGTTCATAATTCTTTCATATATGTCACTCTTGATTCATTGCATATCCCGGTACACCGCCGGAGGCATTCACATAGAGTCATATTTTGTTCTAAGTATTGAGTTGTAATTGTTGAGCTGTAAGTAAATAAAAGTGTGATCATCATCATTTTTTAGAGCATTGTCCCAAGTGAGGAAAGGATGATGGAGACTATGATTCCCCCACAAGTCGGGATGAGACTCCAGACAAAAAAAGAGGCCATAAAAAAAGATAAGAAAAGGCCCAAGTAAAAAAAATATTAAAAAAGAGAGAGAAAAAGAGAGAAGGGACAATGTTACTATCCTTTTACCACACTTGTGCTTCAAAGTAGCACCATGATCTTCATGATAGAGAGTATCCTATGATATCACTTTCATATACTAGTGGGAAGTTTTTCATTATAGAACTTGGCTTGTATATTCCAATGATGGGCTTCCTCAAAATGCCCTAGGTCTTCGTGAGCAAGCGAGTTGGATGCACACCCACTTAGTTTCTTTTGTTGAGCTTTCATATACTTATAGCTCTAGTGCATCTGTTGCATGGAAATACCTACTCACTCACATTGATATCTATTAATGGGCATCTCCATAGCCCGTTGATACGCCTAGTTGATGTGATACTATCTTCTCCTTTTTGTCTTCTCCACAACCACCATTCTATTCCACATATAGTGCTATGTCCATGGCTCACGCTCATGTATTGCGTGAAGATTGAAAAAGTTTGAGAACACTAAAAGTATGAAACAATTGCTTGGCTTGTCATCGGGGTTGTGCATGATTTAAATACTTTGTGTGGTGAATATAGAGCATAGCCAGACTATATGATATTGTAGGGATAACTTTCTTTGGCCATGTTATTTTGAGAAAACATAATTGCTCGGTTAGTATGCTTGAAGTATTATTATTTTTATGTCAATATTAAACTTTTGTCTTGAATCTTTCGGATCTGAATATTCATACACAATTAAGAGAATTACATTGAAATTATGACAAGTAGCATTCCACATCAAAAATTCTGTTTTTATCATTTACCTACTCGAGGACGAGCAGGAATTAAGCTTGGGGATGCTTGATACGTCTCCAATGTATCTATAATTTTTTATTGTTCCATGCTATATTATATTCTGTTTTGGACATTAATGGGCTATATTATACAGTTATATATTATTTTTGGGACTAACCTATTAACCGGAGGCCCACCCAGAATTGCTGTTTTTTGCCTATTTCAGAGTTTCGCGGAAAAAGAATATCAAACGGAGTCCAAACGGAATGAAACCTTTGGGAACGTGATTTTCGGAACGAACGTGATCCAGGGGACTTGGAGTCTACGTCAAGAAATCAACCAGGAGAGCATGAGGCAGGGGGCGCGCCTACCCCCTGGGCGCGCCCTCCACCCTCGTGGGGCCCATGTTACTCCACCGACGTACTTCTTCCTCCTATATATACCTACGTACCCCCAAACTATCAGGGATGGAGCCACAAACCTAATTCCACCGCCGCAACCTTCTGTACCCATGAGATCCCATCTTGGGGCCTTTTCCGGCGCTCCGCCATAGGGGGCATTGATCACGGAGGGCTTCTACATCAACACCATAACCTCTCCGATGATGTGTGAGTAGTTTACCTCAGACTTTCGAGTCCATAGTTATTAGCTAGATGGCTTCTTCTCTCTCTTTGGATCTCATTACAAATTTCTCCACGATTCTTGTGGAGATCTATTCGATGTAATCTTCTTTTGCTATGTGTTTGTTGAGACCGATGAATTGTGGGTTTATGATCAAGTTTATATATGAACAATATTTGAATCTTCTCTGAATTCTTTTATGTATGATTGGTTATCTTTGCAAGTCTCTTCGAATTATCAGTTTGGTTTGGCCTACTAGATTGATCTTTCTTGCAATGGGAGAAGTGCTTAGCTTTGGGTTCATGTAACATCCCAAATTTTCAATTTGGAATTTTATACATTAGATCATCATTGCATATCATATTTTATTGCATTTTGGTTGATCCTAGAAATTCTACGCAACTCAAGGACCCACGGAGAGAGTTGGGGATTTCATTAATTTCAAATTCGAGTCTTTCTCGAATTTTGAAAAGGGGATCGTTTGATTTTAATTATTTTTCTCTGAAATATTTCTTTTATAAAAAAAAGAGAGAGGATAAAATGACTTTCTCAAAATAAAGAAATATCGGAGATTTGATATTAAAATCAAATAAGATTTTTATTCGGAGTTTTATCGCTATTTTATTTGAATTAAGAAAAAATATGCGTTTTTCAATATTGTATTTTAGGCCCAAATAAATGTTCACCTTGTCGGCTTAATTTTAGAGGACGGGGAAAATTTATTTCGGGATTTTTGGAGTCCGTTTAGTATTTCTTTTCTTTCTTTTTCTGCACGTCGGAATTATTTAAAAAAAAGTCAAACCGACTCCGGGCTATACCCGAGCGGGACTCCGCCGGGGGGCCTTTATAAGCCGCGCGCCCGAGCCGCCAGCCCACCCCGCGCTTCGAAACCCTAACCCTAGCCGCCGCCGCCGTCGCCGCTGCCGCCCCGCCCTCGACCCGCCGCCGCCGCGCCGCTCGCCGTCGACGCCGCGCCGCCCCTAGCCGCCGCCGCGCCGCTCGCCGCCGACGTCGCGCCACCCCGCCTCCGACCCGGCGCCGCCGCCACCCTCGCTGGACTTGCCGGAGGTAGCCGCCCGCCGCCGCCGGTTTTCTTCGAAAAACCATATTGTTTTTTAAGACCCGTGGTTTATTTTTTTAGATCGGTTATTTTTTTCCGGTTTAGTTATATAGCGAACGCTCGTTCGTTCGTCGGTTTTAACGAACGGTTTTCACCGTTTAGCCGCAGACAGCGAACGTTCGTTCGTTAGCCTGTTCGTCAGATTTTCTTTTTCTCGGATTTTCCGTGATTGTTTTCGATCGCAATTTCTGATCCGATTTTCGTTCTAGTATAACTTTTCTCTCGTTTATCGGAATCAAGCGATTCAAGCGCCTAGAGTTTCGTCTCGAAACCCTCTTTTTTTAACCAACTTAAATAAGTTTTTGCTACTGTAAAATTTGACTTTAGTCCAGCTTAGTAAACAAAGCTTGTTTCTTGCGCCGTTTGAGTTTTGTTGCTTCGTTTGATTTGATTCTTTTTGCAAACCGGAGTTCTTAAGTTGAACTTTCTGGTTAGATCTCTTAATTGAGTTTTATCCGTGCCCTTGCTTGATTGCTTATTGTATGCTTGTTTGTTTGCGATAGAGTACCCGGAGTGTGAAGCGTGCTACTACGAGTCTCTAGGTTTTGCGGATCATCAGCAAGGCAAGTAACACTTTGATCATACCTCTTACTACCCATTTTTATTGCATTAGATTAATCCTCAAACAATTGCATGGTTAGGATCGGATTAAATTGTGGGTTTTGGGAAGTAGATGAGGTAGTACCTATTCACCTGCTTATTATCAAACCATTTGGGAGTTACTTCTACGTTGCTATATTGCTATGCTATGCTCGTAGACGTGGATTGGGTTTGAGTGTATCCATGACAGATGTGAGAGGGTTAATTAATGGTTCAACTTAAGATGGCAACATTAATACACATCTGGGTGGATTGAGGCACCTGGGGAATTCCAGTGAGTGCCTGTATTTTTGGAAATCCCGGGGTACCGTGTGATTCTCCTATGGACTGCCACCCAGGCTCAAAGGGATCATAAGATTATTCATGCTAGAAACTTCCGTGTGCAGCCACAAGCTATTATGGGCTCTAGCATAGTTGATTAAGTTGTGTGAACTCTTACAGTGGTAGACTAGCAGATGTAGGGGTTGTAGGTGTACCGGTCTACCCATCGTAAGGTGCTAACGCTTCTGAAAGACTGTGTCTCGGTCATCCGTTTCTCTAACATTTTGTAGTGCAAGAAATCCAACGGAGGAGATCGAGTCTTGTGGGGAAAAGTGAACAAACCTCTGCAGAGTGTACAAACTAATCATGATTAGCCGTGTCCCCGGTTATGGACATCTTGAGTATCTGGTTCTTGGATTATCATGTGGATCTCATCACTCTTAATTATATAATTTGATTGGGGTTTATGATTATTTTTAATTGGGATTGAGATGGGGTTTACCTTCTCAATGTTTAACAACCACCATGATAGTTAAATAAAACTTATTCCTTTGTAGTAGGGAAAAATTGGCTTTTCGCAAAACACAGTAACCATACAGCCTCCACCAGCCATATATGCATATAGTGATAGCATTATTCTGTTCACTACTCTCTTGTGTTACATTGCCAGCATATTCCATGTGCTGACCCGTTTTTGGGCTGCAACGTATCATGTTGCAGACTTTTCAGACGATGATTAAGGAGCCTTAGGTCGTGATCTTTCACTCAGTGATGCCGTTGGAGTTGATGGACTCACTTTATCTTCCAAGCCTTCTGCTGTTATCGTAATTAGATGGTCTTAAGCCATATTTATTGTAATAAGTTCTCTTTTGAGACATTTGATGTAATAAGTGTGTGATTGCTACTCTGTTATAAATCCATCAAGTACTATGTGTGCCAGCATTACCGATCCAGGGATGACACAGATCAGACTGTTTGAGGTCTGGTTGCTACAAAGATGGTATCAGAGCCCACGTTGACTATAGGACATGACCACTAAGCTAAAGCCCTAGATCACTACTCTCTTCTCGTTTCTGACTCCTCTCCATTTTCTACTCTTTAGGATGGCGGATGCAAGGATCAAGTTCATGCAACCGGATGAAGACACACCATTTGGACGCCACTTGAAGGAAGTCACTAGATACCTGAACATTGGAATACCAAGCTTCACCGGGACCTACAACGCCACTTTACCAGAAGAGGAGCGTTGGATGATTCAAGTTCAGGTTCCAGGAAGGACATTCACGCCAGTCACTGAGCCCATAGAGTTTTCCTTCGATGCACCAACCTGGAGTCTAGGAAAGAGTATGGCAGTTCACATTACCATGGGACACACTGGAGAAGTTTACCACAATGATCTCAAGGACACTATCTACCAGATTGGTGGGCGCCGAGATGAGCAATGGGAGATGATCAGCACCAGGAAGGATAGATCAATTGCCTCTTTCATCCAGGAGTTAAACCAGCACATTCGACGCCAGGAGAACCAGATGTGTGCAGGCATGACAGATTTGAAGAAGGCAATGACAAGGATCACAGAGCTGGAGGAAGAACTCAGGGCCAAACGCGAAGATTATGAGGAGGAAATCGTCGTACTAGTGGAGAAGAATGACGACCTGACATGGAAGCTAGGAGTTTTCATGGGAGACCCCACGCCAGGAGGAGGAGATGACGATTCCACTTGCCCGGAGAACTACATCATCATCAATGACACTGACTCGGACCCCGACGATAGCGATGATGATTATGTTGATGAAGCTGGAGCAGATATCATGGAGTTTTCGACCGAGCAATTTTTCTTGTAGACCACCACATCGGTAGTAGTATTCCACCATGTATATAGTATAGTCCAAGCACTTTTGTAACGATAGTTCTAGGCCGATTGTATGCCCTTGTTTGATTGATTGAGTGATATGTTTTGTGTTTTGTCTCATGTGCATATGGGTAGTGTTTTCCCTCTACACCTCATTCTATTCTGTTTTCTCATCTTTTCTAAACCCAGCAGATGCCTCCGAGACGCGACAATGGATTTGCTTTCCCACCGGAGCTCACTCAGTTGATCCAGCAGCAGAATGCTTTGATGCAGATACTAGTCCAGAATCAAAACTAGGGGAACAACAAGAACAACAACAACCCACCAGCACCCCCACCAGTTGATCACTTAGCCCATTTTCTTAGGCTGAATCCGCCGGTGTTCTCCAGTAGCACCGAGCCGATTGTTTCAGATGATTGGCTCCGCAAGATTGAGAGGGAGTTGACTACTGCAGGATGCACAGATGCGAAGAGAGTGCATTTTGCCGCACATCAACTTGATGGACCCGCAGCATCATGGTGGGAGAATTTCATAGTCACTTACCCCATTGACACTGTGACATGGGACCAGTTCCAGCAGGCTTTTCGCACTGCCCATGTTTCAGCAGGAGCTATGGCCATGAAGAAGCGTGAGTTTCGCAACTTACGCCAAGGAGGGCGCACTGTTGGTCAGTTTGTGGATGAGTTTAGTAGGTTAGCACGTTATGCCCCAGATGACGTCGCTACTGATGCAGCTAAGAAGGAGAAGTTTTTGGAAGGACTAAATGATGAGCTAAGCAAGCAGTTGATGGTGGCAAATTTCAATAACTATCAGGAGTTGGTGGATAGAGCTCTCATGCTTGAAGGGAAGCAGCAGCAGATTGACAGCCGCAAAAGGAAGTATGGACAAGGGAAGTACAATTCTGGAGCCCAGCAGAGACCCCGTTACACCCCGAACTCAGGAGGACTCGTTCATAACCATGGAGGCCACACTCATAATGGAGGAAGTTCGCACAATCATAGTGGCCCCAGGAACAGAAATAGTAATGGGGGAAGTAGCGGACAGAACCGTTCCAACCCGGCAACACCCGCCAAGAAGGACCTAAGCCACGTTACTTGCTACAAGTGCCAGAAGACCGGACATTACGCCAATGAGTGTCCTAAAGCTAAGAATGGAAATGGCAATGCAAGCTCTGGGAAGAAGCCCAACCCTTTCAACAGGGGACAAGTGAACCACGTTAACGTGGAGGAGGTTGAAGCTCAACCAGATGCAGTAATAGGTAAGTTTTTGGTTAAGTCATTTACTGCAGTCGTACTTTTTGATACTGGTGCATTGCATTTATACATATCAAGGGGATTTGTGGATAAGTATAAGTTGCCCACTAGAGTTCTTAAGACACCCATGCTAGTAACCTCACCCGGAGCAGAGTATATGGCAAGCCATGGATGTTTTCAGATGCCATTGACCATAGGTAGGCATGTTTTTCCCTCAGATCTGGTAATATTGGAGTCGCAAGGTTTGGATGTGATACTGGGTATGGATTGGCTATCGATGTATGGAGGGAACATTGATTGCGCCAGTAAGACGATTTTGCTTACCACCCTAGAAAGAAGAAGGATCAAGTATGTATCCCGGCATGTGCCGAATAAGACTCAAGTAAATTCCTTATCAGGAGGAAGTACCAGTGGTGAAGGATTTTCTGGATGTATTTCCAGAAGAGTTGCCAGGCATGCCACCGGATAGAGACATTGAGTTTTTGATTGAGCTTTTGCCAGGCACATGGCCAATATCTAAGAGACCGTACAGAATGCCCGCAAAGGATTTGGAGGAAATTAAGAAGCAGATTAAGGAGTTACTGGATAAAGGTTATATTCGCCCAAGTTCGTCACCTTGGGGATCACCAGTACTCCTAGTGGAGAAGAAGGATGGATCGTTAAGGATGGTTGTTGATTATCGAGGACTGAATGAGGTGATGATCAAGAATAAGTACCCATTGCCGATGATCAATGATTTGTTTGACCAGCTGCAAGGAGCTAAAGTGTTTTCCAAGATCGATTTGTGATCAGGGTATCACCAGCTGAAGATTCGAGAGCATGATATACCTAAGACAGCTTTTACCACGAGATATGGGCTGTATGAGTATACCGTTATGTCATTTGGTCTGACTAACGCACCTGCCTATTTTATGAACATGATGAACATGGTGTTTATGGAGTTTTTGGATAAGTTCGTCGTGGTGTTCATTGATGATATTCTGGTCTACTCGAAGAATGAATAAGAACATAGGGAACACTTGCGTTTGGTACTTGGGAAGCTAAGAGAACATCAGTTATACGCCAAGTTTAGCAAGTGTGAGTTTTGGCTGAAGGAAGTTGGATTTCTTGGACATGTTATATCCGGAGAAGGAATAGTGGTAGACCCCACAAAGGTTGCCACTGTGACAAATTGGGAGTCACCCACGTCAGTTGGAGAGATCCGGAGTTTTCTTGGACTCGCAGGATACTACCGAAGGTTCATTGAGAATTTCTCAAAGATTGCAAAGCCTATGACGGAGTTGTTGAAGAAGGACACCAAATTCAAATGGACTGAGGAATGTGAGGCCAGTTTTCAGGAGTTAAAGAAACGCTTGGTTACATCACCAGTGTTGATTCTGCCAGATCAACGCAAAGATTATGAAGTATGCTGCGATGCTTCACGTCGAGGACTTGGAGCCGTACTTATGCAGGAGGGAAGAGTTGTTTCATATGCCTCACAACAGCATAAACTCCATGAGTTAAACTATGCTACGCATGATTTGGAGTTAGCAGCCGTAGTGCATGCGTTGAAGACATGGAGACATTTTCTCATCGGAAACCATTGTGAGGTATACACGGATCACAAGAGTTTGAAGTATATCTTCACGCAGAAGGTGCTGAATCTCAGGTAGAGAAGATGGTTAGAATTCATTAAGGATTATGATATGAGATTGCATTATCATCCAGGAAAGGCTAACGTAGTAGCCGATGCGTTGAGCCGCAAGAGTCATGTAAATACCCTCACGACCGGAGAGTTACCCAAGGAGTTAGCAGAAGACCTTCGCGAGCTATGTTTGGAGATAGTTCCAAGAGGTTATGTAGCAGCTTTGGATAAGATCAGAGAAGCTCAGAAGACGGACAAGGAGATTGCCGAGATAAAGGGAAGGATGAGCAAAGGAAAGGCTAAAGGATTTCGTGAGGATGAGCACGATACCTTATGGTTTGAGGACCGCGTTTATGTGCCCAATGATCAGGAGATCAGGAAGTTGATTCTGCAAGAGGCCCATGATTCGCCATATCCGATTCACCCAGGAAATACCAAGATGTATCTGGATTTGAAGGATAGTTTCTGGTGGACCGGAATGAAGAAGGATATTGCGGAGTATCACTACTGGAATCAGCTAATTTGCCATCTGCCAGCTCTTTGCCGTCTGCTAGCTGACGGCAAAGAAGCTCTTTGCCATCAGCTACCCAAAAGCAGACGGCAAAGAAACGGCAGACGGCAAAGAAGCTCTTTGCCATCTGCGAGCTCTTTGCCGTCTGCCAGCAGACGACAAAAAATCTTTGCCGTCCGAGTGAGGTGGCCCCCACCCCCCGCCCGTTTGGGAAAAACTTAACGGCCTACCTCTTTGCCGACTGCTAGCAGACGGCAAAGAGGCAAAAAGGCGGACGGCAAAGAGAGGCGGACGGCAAAGAGGGCACTACCTAACGGCCCGTACCCTCCCGCCCGTTACTCACTTTCTCCTCGCCGTTCTCTCCTCCCACCCCGCCGCCCGCCGCCGCCCCGTCGCCCCCGCCGCCCCGTCGCCCCACCGCCCCGGCTCCCCGCCGCCCCACCGCCCCGTCGCCCCCCCGCCCCGGCCCCCCGCCGCCCCGCGCCCCACCGCCGCCCCAGGCCGCCTCCTCCACCGCCCCGCCTCGGCCCCCCTCGCGCCCGGCCCCCTGCCACCCCGCCCTCCCCGCCGCCGCCCCGGGCCCGCCCCCCAGGCCGCCTCCTCCACCGCCCGCCCCCCCGCCGCCCCGGCCCTGCCCCAGGTGAGCCCCCCTTTTTTTCTGTTTTTTTCCTTTTTAGTTTTAGTTTTAGTTTAGATTTAGTTTTAGTTGTAGTTTTAGGTTTAGTTTTAGTTTAGTTTTAGTTTTAGGTTTAGTTTAGTTTGAGGAAAGAAGAAGAAGAAGAGAAAAAGAGGAGAGGAGGAGAAGAAGAAGAGGAAAAAGGAAAGGAAGAAGAAGAAGAGGAGGAGGAGGAGAAAAAAGAAGAAGAGGAAGAAGAAGAAGAGAAAAAGAGGAGAGGAGGAGAAGAAGAAGAGGAAAAAGGAAAGGAAGAAGAAGAAGAGGAGGAGGAGAAGAAAAAAGAAGAAGAGGAAGAAGAAGAAGAAAAAAGAGGAGAGGAGGAGAAGAAGAAGAGGAAAAAGGAAAGGAAGAAGAAGAAGAGGAGGAGGAGAAGAAAAAAGAAGAAGAGGAAGAAGAAGAAGAAAAAAGAGGAGAGGAGGAGAAGAAGAAGAGGAAAAAGGAAAGGAAGAAGAAGAAGAGGAGGAGGAGAAGAAAAAAGAAGAAGAGGAAGAAAAGGAAGAATAGGAAGAAGAAGAAAAGGAAAAAAGAGGAAAAAACCCCGACCCGACACGGCACCCCGACCCCGACCCGGCACCCCGACCCGGCACCCCGACACGACACCCCGACCCCTAGACCCCGACCCCGACACCCCGACCCCAACCCCGACCCCGACACCCCGACCCCGAGCCTGACCCGACACCCCGACCCCGACACCGACACCGCCGGGCCCTTCTTCGTTGACCGCGGTGCCCAGCAGGGGACGAGGTAGGAAGAGATGAGGTGGGGCACGTGGTCGCGGGAGAGGTGGTAGGGTGACTGCTACGGCGCCTTCCTTGCCGCCACCCCCAGCTGTTTCACCCGAGCACGTGACTGCTAGGGTGGACTCGTCCGAGGAGGAGGCTACACGGACTCCGGTCCACGAGCCTCCGGTCCACGGGTCTTGGGCCCACGAGCCTCGGGTCGACTGGCCTTCGGCCCATGAGAGTTCAGCCCACGAGACCCCGGAGGAGCACACGTCCGGATGGGGTACCTGGCCGGATCAGCCCGAGGAGCCGAGTGGCCATGCTGATGATGGCGGGGAGCCGACTGATCTTGAGGAGGAGGGTGGCACCGTCTACCAGCGTGGTGCTACACGGCTCCCGTCCGTGCCGGCGACCCGCGAGCAGAGGTGGTTGATTTTCCCTGATGGGGAGAGGTACGTAAGTGCATTTAATATTTTTGTACCTTCTGCATTCACGTTTCTTCAAATAACTAATGCGTTGGCCTTGTCATGCTGCAGGGGTTGGGACCACCATCATAGTGTCCGCCGGCCCAACTCCGTCCTTGGAGTTCTTTGCCGGCAAAACTTCCCGGGGTTTGTCACGTTGCCTGGTGAGGGTAGGCTTCCAGAGCTTGGATTGAGCTGGGAGCACTACGTGGCTGCCCCGGCCCCGCCGGATGAGATTATCGACGGTGTCGTGTGCGACACGAGGGCAGACATGGTGATCAGAAAGTTCTGGGTAATTTCTCCTTTACACATTTCAAAATCTTCAACTAGCTAGTTATTAATTGTACTAATCAATATTGTCTCATTTGATTGCAGACATTCTACAGGTGTGAGGAGGGATACGAGGAGGACGCGGCACATGTTATCGAGAACGTCTGCAAGCGCCTACTCCAGAACTTACGGCACGAGGCTCGGGTGCAGGCTGTTCGAGACTACTACGCCTTGCGTGGTATCAAGAAGACCAAGCCGGCGTGCCGCGATAAGTTCCTGAGTAAGGAGCAGTACATGAAGGTAATTCTTAAGGCCTTCTACTTAAGTTCCTTCATTTAGTAATTCTTAGCCGTAGCGCTCAAGTTTCTATTTGCTAACTTAGGCGCCTCCGAGATGGTGTGCGGATCGGATGGATTGTTGGGAGGTGTTGGTCGATGAGTGGTGCTCAAAAGAATGGCTAGCCCTCCACAACGAGGCCAAGGACAAACGTGCCCAAATGGAAGGTGTGCCACACCATCAAGGCAGCTCCAACTTATATCAGTTCGGGCGCAACTGGGTATGTGGTTTGCTTCATGATTCATGCAATTCATTCATCATGCTAGCTTGAGCCCTTTAATTACTAATTTTCATTGTTTCTCTCTTTCAGGCACGCCACAATAAGGCGGATAAGGTGCCAGAGGTGTACGACCTGTATGCCATGGCCCACACTGCCTCTTTCAAGAAAGTCAAGGCTTTCTCTCAGTCTGACCTCGATGATGCAAACAACTTCACCAACATCTCCTCCCACAACAAGCTCGTGAGATATAGAGATGAGGGGAAGGCGAGGAAAGGGGAGGACTTTAACCCGAGCCAGGGTCCCATTGATCCAGAGCTGGTGATGATATCTGGTGGCGGGAGGTCCCATGGCTCCATAGCCATTGGAGATGGACTTATCCGTTGTCCTAGCACTCTCCCGGAGATCAAGGCGCGCCAGTCGAGCTCCGCTCCTGAGATAAGGCCTCGTGAACGGCCAGTGCAACTCGCCATCAAGGTTAGTGATACGTACTCAGTTATCTTTCTCCATTACATTGTGTGCGCTTCCATCAATGATTACAAATGGTCATGTGAGTGGTGTTGCAGGCTGCTATACAGACTGAGAGAGATAGAACGGAGAAACTTCTGGCGGAGGCGGCGGAGAGGCAGCGGGAGATGGAGGAGAGGACGAGAAAGATGATGGAGGAGGAGAGGGCACGGAATGACATGCAGGCAAGGGCCATGTACGAGCTCCTTGTGGTAAGTTTCTTCTGCAGATTACTTGCTAGTCTTAACATTTGAGTCTCATTACTAACTAGTATGACTCTGTTGTGAAAACCAAATGTGCAGTCTGTGTGCGAGAAGTCCGGTCAGCCCGCTCCGCCGATGCCAGTGATTGCTCCTGGGAGCACGGTGAGTTTAATTTGAATGGACATTACTTGCTAGTCTTAACATTTGAGTGTCATAATGCTAACGAGACATTGGAAATGATCTTTGGTGCAGCTTAACTCCAGAAACGCATCGCACGATCCTTCTCCAGGTAGCGGCACTAGCCACCCCGCTCCTACACCTCCCTGATCACGGTAAGTTTCTCTAGTGTTTTGCTTAACAAATGCATAAAGACCTAGACTTAGCTTTATTTCCTCCAATATGCTTACCATAATGACCTAGAGTTAGCTTCTTTTCCTCCAAAATGACCCATTTTACCTAGGTTAGCTTATAAATGATGCAGTTCATCCAAGTTAGCTCAAAAATGACCCATTTTACCTAGATTAGCTCCTAAATGATCCATTTTACCTACGTTAGCTTTAAAATGGCCCATTTCACCTAGGTTAACTCCAAAATGACCCATCTTACCTAGGTTATCTCATAAACGATCCATTTCAACTAATTTAGCTCATAAATGATCCATTTGACCTAAGTGAGCTAAAAAACGATCCATTTCACCTAAATTAGCTCTTAAATGATCCATTTCACCTAAGTTAGCTCAAAAAGATCCATTTCAACTAAATTAGCTCATAAATGATCCATTTCAACAAAGTTAGCTCAAAAAGATCCATTTCAACTAAATTAGCTCATAAATGATCCATTTCAACAAAGTTAGCTCAAAAACGATCCATTTCAACTAAGTTAGCTCATAAATGATCCATTTGACCTAAGTGAGCTAAAAAACGATCCATTTCACCTTAGTTACCTCAAAAACGATCCATTTGACCTTAGTTAGCTCATAAACGACCCATTTCAACTTAGTTAGCTCATATATGATCCATTTCACGTAAGTTAGCCCATAAATGACATACTCTTCTTGTTCTAGTCTTCTTCTTGTTCTAGTCACCTATTTCTAACTTTCTTATTTTTCATTTTGCAGATTTCATTCACTTGACGAAAGCTTGCATAGATGGAGTGCTCCTTATCCCTTTCTCTGTTTCTTTTGTATCGTTGAACTATGCATGTATCTTGGTAGTTGGATGAACTATGCTATGTATGATGGAACTTGGTAGTTGGATGGAACATATGTGATGGAACTATGTATGATGGAACTCTGCATGTTGGATGGATATCTTATATGTTTGCTGTGAAAATTGTTGTCATATATATCATATATGTTTGCTGTGAAATATATCTATATATGTCATATATATTTGTGATGAAAATTGTTGGATTTAATAAAAAACAGAAAAAAGAGCCAGTATGCAGGCTCTTTGCCGTCTGCCACCGACGGCAAAGGGCTCTTTTCCGTCTGCCGCGGACGACAAAGAGGCCACATGGCATCCAGCTGTGCTTCCTGGGAGCTGACCCATTTGGTCAATTTGCCTACAGTGGCAGACGACAAAGAGTAAAAGAGTTTGCCGTCAGCGGCGGACGGCAAAGGCCTGCCATGTAGTGACGTGTAGATGACATCATATGGCAGACGGCAAAGGCACTAGAAAGTTTGCCGTCCGCGGCGGACGGCAAAGGCCTGCCGTTAGCCACTTAACGGACTGAAGGCACAATTATTGCCGTCCGCCCTCTTTGCCGTCCGCGGCGGACGGCAAAGGGTCTTTGCCGTCAGCCGCCAGGAAGCAGACGGCAAAGTAGCTGTTTACCGTAGCCTACTTTGCCAGAGCCTGTTGCCGTCCGCGGCTGACGGCAAAGGCCTTTGCCGTGCGCCGTTCGTGCCTTGTCGTCCGCCGTGGCAGACGGCAAAATAGCTGATTCCAGTAGTGTATGTAGCAGTTTGTGATGTATGTCAAAGAGTGAAGGCAGAACATCAGAAGCCAGCCGGATTGCTACAACCCTTGCCGATACCCGAATGGAAGTGGGATAAACTAGGCATGGATTTTATCACGGGATTACCCAGGACTCGTTCAGGATATGACTCGATATGGGTTGTAGTCGATCGTTTGACGAAAGTAGCTCATTTCATCCCAGTGAAGACCACTTACACCAGTGCTAAGTTGGCAAAGATATACATGACCAGAATCGTATGTCTGCATGGAGTTCCGAGGACCATTGTATCGGATAGAGGAACCCAGTTTACTTCAAAGTTTTGGAATCAGTTGCATGAAACTTTGGGAACCAGACTAGAGTTCAGTACCGCTTTTCACCCGCAGACAGATGGACAGACTGAGAGAGTAAATCAGATTCTGGAGGACATGTTGACAGCTTGTGCGCTAGACTATGGATCTAGTTGGGACGATAATTTGCCTTATGTAGAGTTCTCTTATAACAACAGTTATCAAGCCAGTTTGAAGATGGCCCCTTTCGAAGCCCTGTACGGAAGGAGGTGCAGAACACCGTTGTTGTGGGACGAAGTTGGAGACCGACGGTTTTTTGGACCAGATTTGATTAAAGAGTCTGAAGAGAAGGTTAAGATGATTCGCGATAGACTCAAGGTAGCCCAGTCCAGGCAGAAGAGTTATGCAGATTCTAAACGCAAGGAGACAGTTTACGAAGTTGGAGACAGAGTGTATCTTCGTGTATCCCCACTTCGAGGAGTGAAGCGCTTTGGAGTTAAGGGAAAGTTAGCGCCACGATTTGTGGGACCATACAGAGTTTTGGAACGTATGGGAGAAGTTGCTTACAAGTTGGAATTGCCCAAAGGTTTGTCCGGAGTTCACGATGTGTTCCACGTTTCCCAGTTGAAGAAGTGCCACGCGGAGATGGCTGATATTTCTCTGAGAGATACAGTGCCGCTGGAAGCGATACAGTTGGATAGCGATTTGACATATGAGGAGAAACCAGTCAAGATACTCGAGTTTGCCAGCCGAGTTACGTGCAACAAGCTTATCAAGTTTTGCAAGGTTCAGTGGAGTCACCATACCAAAGATGAAGCCACCTGGGAACGAGAGGAAGACCTATGGAAGGATCACTCTCACCTATTTTCTAGCCAACCTGAATCTCGAGGGCGAGATTCATCTTAAGCGGGGGTAGGTTTGTAAGATCCCAAATTTTCAATTTGGAATGTTATACATTAGATCATCATTGCATATCATATTTTATTGTATTTTGGTTGATCCTAGAAATTCTACGCAACTGAAGGACCCACAGAGAGAGTTGGGGATTTCATTATTTTCATATTCGAGTCTTTATCAAATTTTGAAAAGGAGATCGTTTGATTTTAATTATTTTTCTTTGAAATATTTCTTCTATAAAAAAAGAGAGAGGATAAAATAAATTCCTCAAAATAAAGAAATATCGGAGATTTAATATTAAAATCAAATAAGATTTTTATTCGGAGTTTTATCGCTATTTTATTTGAATTAGGAAAAAATATGCGTTTTTCATAATTGCATTTTAGGACCAAATAAATGTTCACCTTGTCCGGCTTATTTTTAGAGTACGGGAAAAATTTATTTCGGGATTTTTGGAGTCTGTTTAGTATTTCTTTTCTTTCTTTTTCTGCACGTCGGAATTATTTAAAAAAAAAGTCAAACCGACTCTGGGCGTACCCGAGCGGGACTCCGCCCGGGGGGCCTTTATAAGCCGCGCGCCTGAGCCGCCAGCCCACCAGCGCCGCCAGCCCGCCCCGTGCCCTGAAGCCCTAACCCTAGCCGCCGCCGCCGCCGCCAACGCCGTCGCCGCCCTGCCGTCGACCCGCCGCCGCCGCGCCTAGCCGCTGCCCCGCCGCCTCACCCGCCGCACCGCTCGCCACCGATGCCGCGCAGCCCCGCCGCCGCCGCCACCCTCGCCGGACTTGCCGGAGGTAGCCGCCCGCCATCGCCGGTTTTCTTCGGAAAACCGTACTGTTTTTTTAAGACCCGCGGTTTATTTTTTAGATCGGTTATTTTTTCCCGGTTTAGTTATATAGCGAACGCTCGTTCGTTCGTCTGTTTTAACGAACGGTTTTCACTGTTTAGCCGCAGACAGCGAACGTTCGTTCGTTAGCCTGTTCGTCAGTTTTTTTCTTTTTCTCGGATTTTCCGCGATTGTTTTCGATCGCGATTTTCGTTCTAGTATAATTTTCGCTCGTTTATCCGAATCAGGCGATTCAAGCGCCTAAAGTTTCGTCTCGAAACCCTCTTTCTGCTTAAGCAACTTAAACAAGTTTTTGCTACTGTAAAATTTGACTTTAGTCCAGATTAGTAAACGAAGCTTGTTTCTTTCGCCGTTTGAGTTTTGTTGCTTCGTTTGATTTGATTCTTTTTGCAAACCGGAGTTCTTAAGTTGAACTTTCTGGTTAGATCTCTTAATTGAGTTTTATCCATGCCCTTGCTTGATTTCTTATTGTATGCTTGTTTGTTTGCGATAGAGTACCCGGAGTGTGAAGCGTGCTACTACGAGTCTCTAGGTTTCGCGGATCATCAGCAAGGCAAGTAACACTTTGATCATACCTCTTACTACCCAGTTTTATTGCATTAGGTCAATCCTCAAACAATTGCATGGTTAGGATCGGATTAAATTGTGGGTTTTGGGAAGTAGATGAGGTAGTACCTATTCACCTGCTTATTATCAAACCATTTGAGAGTTACTTCTACGTTGCCTATATTGCTATGCTATGGTCGTAGACGTGGATTGGGTTTGAGTGTATCCATGACAGATGTGAGATGGTTAATTAATGGTTCAACTTAAGGTGGCAACTTTAATACACATCTGGGTGGATTGAGGCACCTGGGGAATTCCAGTGATTGCCTGTATTTTTGGAAATCCCAGGGTACCGTGTGATTCTCCTATAGACTGCCACCCAGGCTCAAAGGGATCATAAGATTATTCATGCTAGAATCTTCCGTGTGCACCCACAAGCTATTATGGGCTCTAGCATAGTTGATTCAGTTGTGTGAACTCTTACAGTGGTAGACTAGCAGATATAGGGGATGTAGGTGTACCGGTCTACCCATCGTAAGGTGCTAACGCTTCTGAAAGACTGTGTCTCGGTCATCCATTTCTCAAACATTTTGCAGTGCGAGAAATCCAACGGAGGAGATCGAGTCTTGTGGGGAAAAGTACACAAACCTCTGCAGAGTGTACGAACTAATCATGATTAACCGTGTCCCCGGTTATGGACATCTTGAGTATCTGGTTCTTGGATTATCATGTGGTTCTCATCACTATTAATTATATAATTTGATTTTGGTTTATGATTATTTTTAATTGGGATTGAGATGGGGTTTACCTTCTCAATGTTTAACAACCACCATGATAGTTAAATAAAACTTATTCCTTTGCAGTAGGGAAAAATTGGCTTTTCGCAAAACATATTAACCATACAGCCTCCACCAGCCATATATGCATATAGTGATAGCATTATTCTGTTCACTACTCTCTTGTGTTACATTGCCAGCATATTCCATGTGCTGACCCATTTTCGGGCTGCAACGTATCATGTTGTAGACTTTTCAGACGACGAGTAAGGAGCCTTAGGTCGTGATCTTTCACTCAGTGATGCCGTTGGAGTTGATGGACTCACTTTATCTTCCAAGCCTTCCGCTGTTATCGTAATTAGATGGCCTTAAGCCATATTTATTGTAATAAGTTCTCTTTTGAGACATTTGATGTAATAAGTGTGTGATTGCTACTCTGTTATAAATCCTTCAAGTACTGTGTGTGTCAGCATTACCGATCCAGGGATGACACTTATGCACAGAGATTAGACTATTTGAGGTCTGGTCGCTACAGTTCAATCTTGTGGTGTCCTTTCCCAGTGACAGTAGGGGCAACAAGGCACGTATTGTATTGTTGCCATCGAGGATAACAAGATGGGGTTTATATCATATTGCATGAGTTTATCCCTCTACATCATGTCATCTTACTTAAAGCGTTACTCTGTTCTTTTGAACTTAATACTCTAGATGCATGCTGGATAGCGGTCGATGTGTGGAGTAATAGTAGTAGATGCAGGCAGGAGTCGGTCTACTTGTCGCGGACGTGATGCCTATATACATGATCATACCTAGATATTCTCATAACTATGCTCAATTCTGTCAATTGCTCAACAGTAACTTGTGTACCCACCATAATACTTATGCTCTCGAGAGAAGCCTCTAGTGAAACCTATGGCCCCGGGTCTATTTTCCATCATATTTATCTCCCGTCAACAAGTTATTTCTAGCGTCGTCTTTATTTTGCTTTCTTTACTTTGCATCTTTATTATAAAAATACCAAAAATATTATCTTATCATATCTATCAGATCTCACTCTCGTAAGTGATCGTGAAGGGATTGACAACCCCTTTATTGCATTGGTTGCGAGGATTTATTTGTTTGTGTAGGTGCGAGGGACTCGTGCGTGGCCTCCTACTGGATTGATACCTTGGTTCTCAAAAACTGAGGGAAATACTTACGCTGCTTTACTGCATCACTCTTTCCTCTTCAAGGGAAAACCAATGCAGTGCTCAAGAGGTAGCAGGCGTCCGGTCGGGACAGCTGCCATGCCCGCTCCTGACCAGACTGGCCCACCCAAAGCCCCTCCATCGCCCGCACGCGCTTCTCGCCCGAAAAGGTTAGCGCCGCTCCAAAGAATCGGTGCCGCATTCATGCCCGGGCAGAGCGGACGCGGCCTCTCACTGGCGCCTACGTTGAAGGGAGAAGCGGATTCAAGAGTGACGGTTGCTTTGTCCGTCCAACTTACTGCTGGGTCTATGTGATTTGACGGCTCATTGGTCATTTTTACTGAGGTGGTACGACTGCTGGATGTCCCACGTCTCGGCGAAAGGAGGTACTCGATTACAATTTTATTCTTACAGCGGAGGAGTGCGAAAGTAGTGAAAACACGCAGGCTCACTGATTACATCGCCCACCTCACACTATCACCATATTTTCTGGACATCGTGCGACACCTAACTCTTTACATAGTAGTATAGTACGTAGTACGTATTGTAATTTCTAAGCGAGATAAATTTGTACAATGCTATGAAGCTTCCAGCTTTTGTTTCATGTATCTTGCACCCAAGGTTGCCCCGTTGCAACATTTCATCAAATACAAAGGAGACTAACATGCATGCTATTGCATCTGAATGATTGACAGATCATAGCCAACATGTACTCCCTCCGTTCCAAAATAAGTGTCTCAACTTTATGCAAACTTTAGTACAAAGTTGTACTACTTCTAAAGTTGGAACAGAGACAACTAAAGAAAAAAACCATCCATGCAGTCCCTAGCCCTTGAATCCTAAACCCTAACCAGGCTTTAATTTGCTGGCTACATTGAATCTTCTGAAGAAATGAAGTTTGCAACCCTTTGACCATCAGATCATTTTGTGCAGTTCCACTAAAATCGAGATGAGCATCCCTGTGGCAAAGAAATTGAAGAAGCGTGATTAGAATAAGATTACTGGGACTAGTTGATGAGACATAAACTCATCACAAATACGGTAGAAGCCAGTAGAGGTATGTGCGGGGCAAAGAAGTAGAGAAATATCCACATGGAGCGATGTGGGAAGCTGGGGCAGTGGTGCAAGCCGGCTGTAAGGAAGTTGTACCTGAGGGATGTCGGGACGTAGCTCAGCCTAGAGGATGGTGGCGGGAGGCGGCAACTGCCCACGTCGCGGCAGTGAGCAAGGGACCAAGGCAACCTCACCGGCTTTGTGAGAGAGAACGACGGGGACCCCTGATCGAGACGTACCGATAGTGGGTTTTTGCCGTCGGCGACGGCGACCGCATCTACACAAAGCATGGACCCCTTCCCCTGGCGGACGTGATCCGCCCAGATTTAGAGATGTGGCCATAGTCGTTTTGTGCAAGAGAGTGTGAAGAGAGCAACCCTAGCAAGAAACTGTGTAGGCTCGTCCTGGCTATGTATATAGTGGAGCGGTTTCCTTTTCTCTCCATATGAACCTATTTATATTGCATGCGTGCGACTAAAGAAAAAAAAACTTTATTTATAAATGAGGCGGCACCGTTCATGCGTGGTTCCCGACCCTCCATTATTTATAAGTGAGTAACTACTACTAGACGCATCAAATTATCATGTGGGTTCTGTCATCTTACAGAAATGAGCTCCACCGTGTCACTTGTGTGGTTGGGGAAGACTCAAAAGACGCAAAGAATGCTACAAGTACTATGGGTGTGTTTGGTAGGGTGTATGAAGGGTGCATGAGAGCAAAAGTTCCCTTCTCGACCCACTTTTGGGTGTTTGGTAGAGTGTATGAAGGGTGCATGAGTCCACACTAGCTCAACACAAATACACTAGGAGCATGCATGAAGAGGGGTGGTGAGATGAGCATGCATGAAGAGGGAACAACTATGCTAGGACAAGAATGCAACCATGGGTGCGTGCACCTCTTTTCTTTGAGCATGGTTATTAAAATTATAGCCCACTACTGTACCACGCGGTTATTATATAAGGGCAAAGAGTATAGACAGTAATAATTACTAATAAGCCGTCAAATCACAAGGCCCACCTTTCTCTATGTTTGACCGAGGAAGCAGCCATCATTTCACTCCTCGTTGAATATCCATCCACTGCTACCTCCGCAAATAAATAAAAATCCGCTTCTGCCTCCATAGCATGGTTAATAATATTAGCCATGTCAATCACGACGTAGAAATATCATTCACTGATACAATAGGGCTGGATCTAAGGCTGGTGATTTTTTTACTTTGTCTCTTTCTCTTTTTGTCTCATTTACTCATTTTACATAGGAGCACGTGTAGAGGATGGCTATTCCTTTCGATGGGACTTCTTCATGGGATTTAAGACTAAGCAGCTCCGAATTATGCCAGCTGCCCACCACTCTGAATCGTGCCATCTATGATAGGGAGTACTCCCATTGCAATAATGAGGTCCACTAGGTCTAGCACGTCCTGTAAGAAGAGACTGTCATGCAAAACATACATCTTGTTGCCTTCTTCCTCATACAGTACGTACCACTGGTACGTACTACTAGTAGTACTACTACTACTCATTCTCCTATAAACCTTGCGCTTGGCATCTCCAAAATATTAACCTTGCGCTTGGCTCTTCGCCTCTTTGGGAAGCCTAGCAATAATGGTACTGCAGTATATATCATTCTGCCTATCTGAGACCGAATGAATTGCTGCACGTCCACCACGTGGGCGAGGGTCGAGGGGCGAGGGAGAGTGCGTACTATTACGTCTGTTTTAATATGGACTACATATGGAGCAAAATGAGTGAATCTACACTCTGAAATACGTCCATATACATCAGTGTTTGGAGTATGTACTAATAGTTCATATTGACATCTACTAAAAGACATATATTTCAAACAATATGATAATCTCTCTAACCAAGGTAGGGACGAGGAGTAAACGGAGGGAGTAGTAAAATTTTCTCCTCGTCCTGCGAGCCACCCCGCGAGTGGGCGAGGGAGCGGGCTAAAGGCATAGTAAGCAAGCTTCACCTCGTCCTGCGAGCCACCGCGCTCGTGGGCGGGGGAGATGGCGTACTAAGCAAGCTTCTCCTCGTTCTGCGAGTTGACGGGACACATCAAAATTAATACGTACAGAGCATCTCCAGTGTATAGAGCCTTGCCTCTAAGGTAGGCCCCACATGGTTTGGTTCTTTTTTAACATAACGCGTCAAGTCGCAATTTGTTTGTTCACCCGTGGTACACGATCCTCCATCAAGTGGACAACCAGTACACGTGTCAAATTACCACGTGGGCTGCCTTTTCGTACAGAAATGAGCTCCACCGTGCACCCGCGTGGGTGTGGTTGGGAAAGAGACAGGCGTACGTGCACCGTGCATACACCTCTTCTCTTCGTGCACGTCCTCCACCTACGTAGGTGTGTGTGAGAGAGATACACACCTAGACAGATGGTGTGTGCGTTCGTGAGTGTTTTTTGTTGGGGGGTGTGATTTCGTGAATGTATTTGTGGGAATATGTGTCGATGATATCTCAAACAAAAATTTGACACATGCAATGTGTGTGAAATAGAGGCCTATCTATATCATATATAGAGGGGGTGATCCATGAGAAGAGAGGGAGGGGTCATAGATATCGATAGATTTGAAGAGAGGATCAAGTGGGTGGGTGCGAGATCGATGAAGATAGCCATCGAAATTGTGTGTGTGCAAGTCAAAGATATAGGGCGACTGACCTATCGGAACGTCAGAGGGCACAGGGAAAGTTTGTGTGTGGCAGGGAGACATGACTAGAGTGCTCGATGTATCGGTGTGTGGGGGGGGAGGGGGGAGGCAGAGACCTAACTAGAGAGGTAGATCGACTCGTATATGTGTTGAGAAGGAGAGACCCAGCTATGTCTTGAGGGAGAACGTTCAACATCCATACATAAGTGAAGGACGGGAAATAGGTTGGGATAGAGAGAGAGAGAGGAGAGAGATAGAGAGAGAGAGAGAGAGAGAGAGAGGGAGGGAGAGGGGTAGAGGGCTGGATGGGTGATGGAGTTGCTTCTCGAAGATGGTGGGAGAGGCCTACTAGACAAACTGAGGGTAGAACTGCAATATTATCAATAAAAGTGGGGATGTGTTTCTGTGTGTGCGTGTGCGTGATAGATGTATCGGGACGCATGCATGGATGATGAAGGGGGGCCATGTGTTTGGTAAGCAGACCTAACTAGGTCGGTAGATCTATTGTTGTTTGTCGGAGGAAGGGAGAGACATAACTAATGAGGTAGATCAATCGACGTGTGGGGAAAACGAGTTATAACGACCTATCTAGCTATATGTATAGCGGGAGATCGGTCGGTGTACATCCATTTGTTAGAAGCAAATAAGGCCCAGCGAGACAGATAGACAGAGAGAATAGAGCCAGGAGGTGGTGCGAGAGGCCTACTAGCTAGATATGAGGAGGAGTGTGTGATTGTGAGATCGATGAAAAGAGGGGCGAGAGTTTACACGTGTGTGGGACCGTATGAGAGACACGAGGCATGGACAGAGAAAGGAGGAGATGGAAGGTGCGTGTGTATGTTGTAGGTAGACATCGCTGGATAGGTCTATCGATCGATGTGTGTCGGAAAGGAGTTGTGGAGACCGTGGGAGAACGACCTAAAGAAAAAAAAATGAATGTGCGCGATGGATAGAATGCTGAGGGAGGGGGAGGGCGAGGAGGGCGTGTGCATGCACGAGAGAAAGTTAGTGCTAGCTACAAAGGTTAGAGGATTGTGTGGGTGTAAGAGACTAACAAAGATCAGAATTCGATATGAAAGTGGATTCATATATTTGAATAGGAGATCATAGTGTGATAAACATATGCATGCATGAATATAGCGGTGATACGCGTGGCATGGTTTTGGACATGTTATACCATAATGTGATAATGCGTGGTGTTTGCAACTCACAGCTAAATATTGAAGAATCTAAACCATACTATACATCGAACAATCTCACATTTTATTTGAATTTGTGATAATGTGTGGCGTTTGCATCTCACAACTAACTATCAAACAATCTAAACCATACTATATATCGAACAATCTCACATTTTATTTGAATTTGTGGTAATGTGTGGCGTTTGCAACTCACATCTAAATACTTGTAGGCGTAGGGGGCGGGGCACCATACATTATGTGATAAACACATTATACATATGAGACATGGTTTAGATTATGAAGATCTAGCTAGAGCTTGAAATGTACTGTGATTTCAAATCAACATAAAGTGGATTCAAAATATCGAGTTCGAGTTCATATAGTACACATAGTTCATATCTAACTCGCCAGTAATCATGTGGTGTGCTGTGAAGATAATACACAAATCATGGTTTAACTTGACAATAATGATGATTGTAGATCTTATTAAAATAGATAAACGAATTCAAATGGTTTAGCTTCACAACAATCATGATTGTAGATCATATTCAAATAGAGAAACGAATTCAAATTTAGTTCATATGGAAGCGGTAGTATATACGTTTGGAATGCACTAAAATGTTCATTTGAGTAGCAGGTTGCATGCATTATACATGTAGCAAAATATTTTAATTGAACATAACATGAATTCAAAGTTTTGAATGGCATTTGTAGTGCGAATTAATTTGGTACAGTACACGGGACTAGACTCCCTTGTGTGGTGCGAATTGATTTCTTTTTGTTTTTTCGTCGACGGAAGTGCGAATTGATTTGGTACAGTACACGTTAGGCTTGCCCGGAAATTTTAACCCACGCCTTGTTACCCCGAAATATTTAAGATATATCTTTGTCTCGTTGTGCTCCGAAAACTCCCTTCATCTCAACCCGCGCCGTGCTATCCCAAAATTACAACGCGCGCGAAAACTCCCACCTCCTGCGAAATCCCAACACGCGAAATGCCCGTGATACCCCTGAACCGAAAGAACCACCTAACTCAAATCAGTGGGGATACTTTCGTAACTTACCCCACATTTCGGACAAGCGCGTCCCTAAGCCATGGTTCCCCCTCCCATCCCATCCCATCTGCCCACCCATTCGTACACCGAGGCCGCGAAAAACCCGCGAAGCCCCACACCCTCCTCCGTCCGCCACCCAGCCAGAGCCTCTTTCCCGACGACATCGTCCATAGCAACACCTCGACGTCCCTTATCCACCGTACCAGATGAGGATCCGTCGTCGATCTTGTCGTCCCGCCGGTTCAGCCACCCCGTCCTCCACCTCTAAGGAGCTGCCCCGATGTTCCCCTCGTCTTTCGCGCCACCTCCATTCCCACGCCACCGTCTTCACCTGCACCACCGAAAGAGCAGCATCATCACCGTTTCCTCGGATGAAGCTGAGGCCTAATCGGCGCCACCAAAGAGGTTGTACACTAATCGCCACATTTTCTTCTTGATTCGATCTCACGGTGCTGCCGGCGCTCGGTCCCAAGCTGACATGGCGCGGCTCCATCCACGGTGGCATCGCCGACCACTTCCTCCACGGTGTCGCTCCCTCGGCGGGAACATCCACATTGGTAGGACCTGCTGCTACTTTGGCTCTCGCTCACGCTGCTGCTCAGCTCTTGCTCTCGGTCCCCTGCCTGGTCTGCTCTTGCTCTTGCTCGCGTTGCCACTCTCGCTCTTGCTCTTGCTTGCCCTGTTGCTCTCGCTCTTGCTCTTTCTTGCGCTGCTGCTCTACTCTTGCACGCGCTGCTGCTGCTCTACTCTTGCGCGCGCTGCTGCTACACGAGTAGTAGATCCTGCTCACCCTCGAGCCCCTGCAGCTGCTACCTGAGATGCTGCGACATGACCAGCTGCCCCGGCTCTCGCACACGCTGCTGCTGCTACTGCTTTTCTTCTACTAGTGTGTTCAGTTTCGACAGTAAAATTCAGTTTCGACAGCAAAATTCAGTTTCGACAGTTAAATTTAGTTTCGACAGTTAAGTTCAGAGATGAGCGGCTGATGTATTTTACATCTAGCACTTTGTGGTTATGTATTTTATGTCATCTATTGGAGATGCTATTAGAATTCCACTCAGGTTAACATTGTCTCTCTTGTCTTACTTCAGCCTCGCCGTTGTAGCGACCAAACCTCAAATGGCATGTGCTGCTGTGCACCAGTGTCATCCCTGGATCAGTAATGCTGACACGCACAGTACAAATGGAGGATTTATAACAGAGTAGCAATCACACACTTATTACATCGAATATCTCCAGAGAGATAAGTATAATAAACATGGCTTAAGGCCATCTAATAACGATAACAGCGGAAGACTTGGAAGATAAGTGAGTCCATCAACTCCAGCGGCATCACTGAGTATAAGACCACGACCTAAGGCACCTTACTCGTCGTCTGAAAAGTCTGCAACATGAAACGTTGCAGCCCGAAAACGGGTCAACACATAGAATATGCTGGCAAATTAACACATAGAGAGCAATGAACAATGATAATGCTATACTATATGCATATATGGCTGGTGGAAAGGCTCTATGGTTACAGTTTTGCGAAAAGCCAATTTTATCCTACTGCAAAGGAATAAATTTTATTTAACTATCATGGTGGTTGAAACATTGAGAAGGTACCTCCAACTTAATCCCAATTAAGTAACATCATTAACCCAACAAAATTAATTATAAGTATCACGGTGATGAGATTCAAATGATAATCCAGGTACTAGATACTCAAGTTGTCCATAACCGGGGACACGGCTAATCATGATCAGTTTGTACACTCTGCAGAGGTTTGTGCAATTTTCCCCACAAGACTCGATCGCCTCCGCTTGATTCTCGCACGGCATGATGTTTGAGAAACGGATGACCGAGACACGGTCTTTCAGAAACAGTCACTCTCTACTCTGGATGGACCGGTACACCTACTTTCCCCTACATCTGCTAGTCCACCTCTTCAAGAGATCCTGTAACCTACTCAGCTATGCTAGAGCCCATAATAGCTTGTGGCTGCACACAGAAGTTTCCAGCATGAATAATCTTATGATCCCTTTGAGCCTGGGTGGCGGACGTTATACATACACGCAACACTGGGTTCTCCAGGTGCCTCAATCCACCCAGATGTGAGTTTTAGTTGCCACCTTAAGTTGAACCATTATTAACAATCTCACATCTGTCATGAATGTCTCTCAAACCCAACCCACGTCTACGAGCATAGCATGGCATATAATAGCAACGTAGAAGTAACTCCCAAGGGTTTGATATAGTAAAGCGGGTAATAGGTACTACCTCAACTACTTCCCAAAAACCCACAGTTTAATTAGATCCTAACAATGCAATGTGTTTGAGGAAAACAGATCTAATGCAATAAAACTGGGTATGAACGGGGTATGATCAAAGTGTTACTTGCCTTGCTGATGATCCGCAAAACCTAGCGAGTCGAAGTAACAAGCGGCACACTCCGGGTACTCTATCGCAAACAAACAAGCATACAATCAGTACTCAACTAATGCACAGGTAAAACTCTAATGAAAGATCCAACCAGAAAGTTCAACTTAAGAACTCCGGTTTGCAAAAAGAATCAACTTGGAAGAAGCAACGAAAGTCAAACGGCGAAAGAAAGAAACTTCGTTTGCTAATCTGGATCTAGGTCAAATTTTACTGTAGCAAAAACTTGTTTGAGTAGGTTAAACGGAAAGAGAATTTCGAGACGAAACTCTAGGCGCTTGAATCGCCTGATTCCGATAAATGAGCGAGAAGTTAAACAGATTCGAAAATTCGATCAGAAATCGAATCTGAAAAAATAACGAGAAAATCCGACGAAAAAGAAAAACGGACGAACGGTTAAATAACGGACGTTCGTTAACAGAGAAAAACCGATGAACGCGTTCGTTAAAACGAACGGTTCGGTGAACGCTCGTGAAATAAGAAAACCGAAAAAAAACCGGTCTAGGGTTTTTTTTCAGAAAACCGGTCAACAACGAGACGGCCGGCGGCAGTACCTCG